>NC_079518.1:14666297-14677725 GCF_000801105.2 Raphanus sativus
GAGTTTTTCTCATGTGGGGGTCTAGAGAATTGTAAAATCATTTCTGATACTGTATCCTTGATAAACCATTTATTTTTTCTATTGATTTGTGATAGAAGTTGAGCCTTTGTTTGGAAGGGAAAGAGGATATCAATCCATCCATGGGAACAGAGTGTCGCTTAACTGTCACATACATCAGATAAGCTCATATGTCATTATTATAATATTTTGATATACTTATAGTTAAGACAGAAAATACATTATTTTTCAATCCATTGTAATGCTAAAACAGATGGTTCATCAAGGTGTCTTGCGAAGTATATCCCATCAAGTTTGGCCGTCCATATACGTATCTGACCACATCGAGGGATAAGTCTTGGTCCTGCTTTGTACATTTGAACGTCATAAACAAACTTATTGTTAGGTCCTTGCCTTAACAAACAATTCCATGTTGTTAAATTAGGGATCTCATCATGGAATGCGATGACATATGGGGTAGCATTGAAGGCCATGTTTTTTATGCCTAAATCATCCTTATTGGAATAACAATGGTATTCGAGAAGTCTACCAGGATCGAGTTCGTTATGTATTACAACACGGTTTTTAACACAAGCTTCTTGTCCACCAAGTATGTAAGGTAACCAAGATAAAAACTATGAGGTGTTTCATTTTCTCCTTTTGATCTAAATGATCACGAACGGTGTAACAAATGCACAATTTCGTATTATTTATAATTGTTTTTGATAGAGAGGCGGAAGCTATGAGAACGATGATCCGGACGAAGACCACCTATGAAGCGGGACACAAGTTGCTCGGCATTGTCGAATATCTCTACTCTCGTCAAAGCATAGAGAATTCTTCTGCATAATCATCGACGCTACGAGATCCTTGACGCAGGTTCTGTAGCCGATTATACAACGACCGCTCATAATTCTGAGGCAAGAAAGTTGCCTTCAGATGTTTCTGCAGTTTCTCCCAAGAGACAATAGGAGGTTTCCCGAGACGCTGCCTTGTTGCTTTGAGTTGTTTCCACCAAGACGATGCGTGTCCGCGAAATTTGAGAGCTACAAAAGGAACACGTCTCTCTTCTGGTACTTGCTTGTACTCCAAGAGTTCATCAATCGTAGCGATCCAGTCAAGTAACGCCTCACCACGAGGACCGCCATGAAATTCTGGTACTTCGATTTTGATGGAAGATTCCCAACGATGGTTAAGTGGTCGCATAAGATCATCGTCCTGCTGATGTTGACGATCTTGACGGCGATGATCTCTTTGCCGACGGTTTCCTGCGAACGGGTTTTGAAGCGAACCCTCATCCTCTGTTTCATTATCGTTAAACAGGGGATTGTTCTGTGTCAATCTGTCCGCAAGCACGCCTCCCAGCTCCACGAAAGAAGCATGAATGGTGCTTTGAAGGTTCTCCTGCATTGCCAACAACGCCTGACGAAATTCAGTCCAATCGCCCGTAGTAGGAGCATCGACTTGTCTCTTAGGCGGCATAGTTGCAAGAGTGTTGTTCCCGGAACGTTCCGGCTCTGATACCAACTGATAGAGAGGCGGAAGCTATGAGAACGATGATCCGGCGAGATCTCAATGAGAACTTGCAGAATCGAAGGAAACTTGTTGCTGTTGATACTCTCAACGCAGACAAGGGTTCTTTGATGATGACGATACTCTCGACAGGATCAAAGGGGCTAGAGTACTCCTCTAAGTGCTCAAGAAAGCTCTGGTTGCAAAAAGCAATTGTATTCAATGATAATAACGTGTTCTTTACAAAGGTGATAGATGAGTATATAAACTAACGTAAGAAGATCTAAACTATAATGGATTCATAATTATCTGTACACTTAATTAGAATAAAAGAAAGAAAACACAAAACCAATAGAGTCGACAAAGGCCTGACGACTCAAAGCCCACGTAACGCATGATCCGCTACATCAGTTTTCATGTGGAACATCTTTTCGTTTATAGTAATAAATATTATCATAATTTATTAGTAAAGTTTTTTTTGACCAAATTTATTAGTTCAGGTTCTTTTAATAAATATCAATGTTGACTGTATATTTAAAGATTTCTCTTAAACAAGTTTGATAAGTTGTTATTTATCTTTTTATAATATTTTAATATCTCTCTTAAACTAGTTTTAAGATTTGCCATATCTTTTTTACACCCTTTTCTGTTTGTTATTCTTAATGTTTATATTTTATTTTATGTAATCTACATTTTTTTTTGGAAGAAGTAAACTGTAATCTACATTTGTTAGATTTTGATACTTTTATGTTTTTGATATTGAAAAGGTCCAATGGCCATTTAAAGTATGCATGCTCATTCATTAGTATCTCAGAATGAGTCTCTAATAAATATAGTAACAGTACTTTACATGATTAAGTTATATATTCGAATTACAAATATAAACGTAAACTAAACCAATTAATTAGAAGTGGCATATAGGATATAGGTATTTTCTATTTTTCAAGTATCTCAAAGCTATTTCTATTTCTCTCTTTCTTCTCCTTTTTTGAATTTTCTTCCTAAAAGAAAATAGAAAAATACATTCTTTTTTATTCCAACATAGTGCTAAAACAGATGATATATCAAAACTCATAGTAAAGTATATCCCATCAAGTTTGGTTTTCCATGCACGTATCTGACCAAATCGAGGAACAAGTCTTGGTCCTGCTTTGTATACTTCGACCTCAAAATAATACTCCACGTTAGCTCCTTGCCTTAGCAAACAATTACATTTTGTTATATTAGGTATGTCGTCATTGTAGTTGATGACATAAGTAGCATTGAAGTTCAATTTCTTGATGCCTAAGTCATTGTCTTTGGAATAACATTGGAACTCGAGAAGCTTCCAAAAACATACATAATTTTTTTTTACATATATTTTCTTATAATTTTAAACACTTACCCATGAATAAAAATTTAATAATTATTCATTGGTGGATGCTTGTTTGCTAACATGATTTTTATGGTAATTAATATTTATAATGTATATTCTACGTTTATTTATTAAGGTTAATTATTGTTAAGAGTGAAAATAGGAGTGATATTAGGATTTAACATAATTCGTTGTACATTAGATTTAGGAAATTAATTATTAAATTAGAAAATACATTAAATATTTAAAGTTAAGTTTATTAGTTACTTCAGTGGCATTAATTTGTAAATAAGTGGTAATTTTATAGTAAATTTTTATTTGTACTTCTGTTTTAATAATATAGCTATGTGATGAATTTGTTTATTTTTCTAGTTTTACTTATCTCTTTCAGTTTTCCCCCCTAAAATGTTCATAGCCATTTTGAATTTAAGAATATTTTTGACTAAAATATAAGTAGAAAAATTACAATATAAACATTAAGACATCATTTTTGAAAAAAATAGACGAATAAAAAAGATTACTAAAAGTTATTGCAGAAAATACAGCATAATGTACATATCTACACTAGGCGATAAATCTTATGGCAATGTCGGTCAAATGTATTTGGATGTCCTAAGCAAAACTTTAATAAGTTATATTTTTATGTTTTTATCTAATATATATATTACTCACATTAAAGTTATAACACTATGTAAATTTTAATAAAATTTAGATTTTTTATAATAAATTGTTTGGTCGATATAAATGTTAGGTTGAGATCAAGTATTTTTTCTATTAATTTTATCAGAGAAAACAAATGAAAGAATGAATATGTTAACCTTGTTAAAGAGTAGATATGCACACAAAAAAACACAAATCGATCTAACTGAATTTGTTATTCAAATTGAACTAACCCACCAATACATCAATTGTATGCATTTTACTTTCAATCAGACTAAATCAGTCTAATTCAGTATTTAGTTATTGTGACAAAATAATGATATGTGTAACTAATAAATTATTTATTTTTATATCTAGTTTAATATATAGCAGATATTTAATAACTGGTAATATCAAACGAAAGTATTATGCTAGTGTAAAAAAAGAATAATTAATAAAATAATTAGGATGAGTGAAAATAAAGAAGAAAAATGCGATAATCTGTTGAAAATATTGTTAGTTATATTTTTTAATTCACTTTAATAGATTAAATTTACAAAATATTATAGTTTATTCTTCTTTTTTGAAAGATAAGTTTATTAAATACACATACTTAACCACATGTGGAAGATGTAATCAACATATGGATCTTCTTCTGGATATTCAAATGGATCAAAAGCAATGGATCCATCGCGTAGCCACATATGAAACTAATAATTTCGTATTAGAGAAAAGTCGATCCATGGTCTGGATCAATAGAAATCGCTAAACCACCATATTGTGGTTATTGAGAGTTTATTCTTACTTAATTTTTATTCTTATTTGTTGTTAATTCTTTTAATAGATTTTTGGTTATTTAAGTAAATTGTAGTATAATTAGTGAAATATTTACAACTGTCATTTATTAATGTTTATAATAATTTAGTTATGGTTAATATGTTATTTATGCATTTTTTAGAAAAATTATCCATTATGTGATTTTTTTTAAAACCGGAA
Source organism: Raphanus sativus (assembly GCF_000801105.2). NCBI lineage: Eukaryota > Viridiplantae > Streptophyta > Magnoliopsida > Brassicales > Brassicaceae > Raphanus > Raphanus sativus. The sequence goes on from NC_079518.1 coordinate 14,670,796, forward strand.
TGTTCAAAGCCTGTAGGCCGTAATCACTCCAGACCCGGGACCAGCCTGCATTAATACCTTTTAATGGCGTAAAGTATCCCTTCTACTGTAGATCGAACCTATGGACACATCAGCCAAACGACTGCGCTTAATTCAATTGGGCTGCCACATTCGTGGTATTATGTGATTTTGTTTTATAATTATTCTCAAAAAGTCATTCCTGTTTAAGAATATAAAGGTACCCTGAATCACATCTCCATTTTACAATTTTGCTAATTATATCAATCCCAAATTGTATCACTTCTGAGCATGAACCGTTATCAAGTGCTAAAAAATATATCGGTAGACGATAGTAAAATGTTTTGTAGAGAATTAGCACTTGAACGCTCAAAGGTCGGATAAATTGGGATTGCTATATAAACGAATGATCGATTATGTGACTTGATTAGTTGGGCTTTAAAGTTTGTAACAGGCCACATAAAAGTATTCTAGATAGACCCACAAACACAAAACTTATTAACTTGTATATGATAATAATAATCTTACTAGACTTTGACCCGCCCGACCGGGCGGGTATTTATTTTCTGTTTTTAAATTTTGTGTTTATATTAAATGATGAATTTGTAATATTTGCACATAAATTTCGATTGAAAATTAACTTTTGCAGTTATAATAAAACTTAAAATTAAAAGCTTAATAAAATATTTTGATACATAATTTAAATTTCTTAATAAAAATAATATAGAGGTGGGTCATATTTTTTCCAATTTCAAAATCTTAGCATTCCAAAATAAATTTATAAATATATAAAATATATAAACCATATTTGGAACAATATTTCTATCAAAATAAATTTGTTAAAGAAAAATAATTTAGCGATGTTGTTGTTTATTTTTAGAGTTTGACCCGTGACCGTATAAATATTTACTTTCATTTTAAATTTTATTTGTACTAATGGTATAATATATATATATTTAAATTAAAATGTATTACATAATTATTAATAAAACATTTTAAAACATAACAATTTTATTTATTATTATATTTGTGATTTTGATCGTATATTATATCACAGTGTATCATATAAACAAATCCAACATTTATAACTTATTATATTATATATAATGAAACCATTATACTAATAATATATGAATAAATTATTTTATATTTTATTTATATATTATATAAATGATTATGATGTGTGATTTTTATTTTATTATTTATACCAATAAATATTAAAAATATTTAACATGTTAAAACGAAGTATATTGGGAAATCTATTTTCGTAAATATTTGATTAATAAAATCTATTATTTAAATTAAGAAAATACATTAAATACTTAAATCTATTATTTAAATTAGGAAAAGATAAGCATACTTAAATATAGGTTCAATAAAGACAAGTATACTTAAATATAGAAAAAGACAAGCATACTTAAATATAGGTTCAATAAAGACAACTATAATTAAGGAAAATGCATTTACAAATCAGAAAAACAACTATAATTAAGGAAAAATAATTTATTACTTCAGTGGCATTCTAATGTAAATAACTTCAAAAACTTAGGGGCATTTTCAAAGTGTACTTCTATTTTAATAGTATAGATATGACTTCTCTCCCAGGTAGCTTTTCTTGAAGAACAAGAGAGAATAAAGCTTTTTTCTTCTCCTCCTCCTCAAAAAAAAAACTTATTTTCCTGATTTTGTGTTTCCACCAAACCGACTTTCAGATTTCGAATCGTCAAAGATGGACTTCGAGCTTAGATCTGCGAGGGAGAAGCTCGAAAGAGAGCAAAGAGAGAGGAAACAAAGAGCGAAACTGAAGCTCGAGCGAGAGAAGAAAGCCAAGGATGCTGCGATTAAGCAACGCGAAGCCATCGAAGCTTCTCACAGAGCCAAAAGGGTTGACGCCATCGAAGCCCAGATTAAGGTACTCTCTCCCCCCCTTCCCCCTGCCCTGATCGTTAGTTCTAGAAAATTAGGAACTTCTGTCTATGTTCGGTAACTCAATCCTGTCTGAAAAATCGAAACTTGGTTGTAATAATTCTTTTAAAATTAGCATTCTAATTCAAATTCACAAATGGGTATTGTTCCTTTGTAGATTTTAGATCGACCCATCTTTGTGTTGAAGTCCGTTAAGATCTAAAGTTACAATCTTTACTTGACCCATCTTGAAGATATAAAGTTACAAACTTTCTGTAGGCTGATCAACATATGCAAGAGAGTTTAATCGCTGGAGGAGGTATAGTGTTCGAAAGAGTCTTCCAAGCTGTTCCTTTCCAAGGCATTGGTGACAAGATCAAACTACCACCCTCCTGTTTCACCGAGTTGTCTGATCAAGGAGCTTTCGACAAAGGTCCTTTGTACTTTGAGCTCTCTGTAGACTACAGAGACAACAAAAAGACAACACACTCTGGTGTTCTCGAGTTCACCGCCGAAGATGGCACCGTTTGTCTTCCTCCACACGTTTGGAGCAACTTGTTCTCAGCACAGGATCATCCGATGGATGTTCTTCTGGTTCAGATCCGTTACATTCGGCTACCTAAAGGGAGTTACGCCAAGCTTCAACCTGACAACCTCGGCTTCTCGGATTTGCCTAACCACAAAGCCATCCTCGAGACTATTCTCCGGCAACACGCTACGCTTTCCATGGACGATGTTCTCTCGGTGAGTTACGGGCAGGTCTCTTACAAGCTTCAGGTTCTGGAGCTAAAACCCGCCTCTAGCATTTCGGTTCTGGAGACTGATATTGAGGTTGATATAGTTAGTCCAGAGATAGTCTCGGACCAACCGAGTCAGCATGTGTTAAGGCCGCTTCAGTTTGGTAAACCTGAGTCTGGAACAGTTGAGGAAGGACGGTATGATTACTATAAGTTTAGTATCGATGAGTCTACTGCAGAGAAAGTAATGGCAGGAAGCGTCAAAGTTATTGTAAAGATAGATGTGGAGAAGGATGGAGCGGATACTGATCTCTATGTATCAAAGCACCCGATTCTATTCCCTTCTCTTAACCAGCACGAGTGGTCTTCACACGACGTGGGTTCAAAGACCTTGATATTGGAATCGAAGGAGAGGGCTTTGAGCTCAGGGACTTACAGTATAGGTGTGTATGGTTTCAAGGGGACGGTCAAGTACCAGGTTTCAGTTCTAGTCCAAGAAAGCAGCAGTGGAGCTAAGGTTGGGGAACGGGCTGTATCATCTTCATCAGATGTTGATACGGTAGAGTGTAGGAACTGTAAGCATTCGATTCCAAGCAGGAGTATAGCGTTGCACGAGGTGTACTGTAGCAGGCACAACGTTGTTTGTGATCATCCTGGATGCGGAATCGTTCTCAGAGTTGAGGAGGCGAAAAACCATTTGCACTGTGAAAAATGTGGGCAAGCTTTGCAGCCAGTAGAGATGGAGAAACATTTGAAAGTCTTCCATGAACCACTCAGTTGTGGCTGTGGGGTAGTGCTTGAGAAAGTACAGATGGTGCGTTTCTGAAACTCTCATTGTTCTCTCATTACCTTGTTTTGTGTTTGTTTTTTTTTTAGAATGAGATTGTGATTTTGTTGCAGGTTCAACATCAAGCAAGAGATTGTCCTCTTCGTTTAATCGCTTGCAGGTTCTGTGGTGATATGGTGGAGGCGGGTAACGCTGCAGCTGATGTTAGAGACAGGATGAGAGGGATGTCCGAACATGAGAGTACTTGTGGTTCAAGAACTGCACCTTGTGACTCTTGTGGTCGATCTGTGATGCTCAAGGATATGGACATTCACCAAATCGCTGTTCATGGCAAGAGTAGCTAACTTCGGTTTGTTGATATGAGGAAAAACTGCTTGCAATGTTGAAACTGTTTGTTGTTTGAACAGAGAAGAAGATCCCATTTGTAAGGAGTTCGTATTATTTATGACATTTATGATTCCTTGAAAGTCAAAATCCGAAACAAAAATGTTCTACTTTGACTTACAAAAATGTCCAAATTTATACAACAGAAACAAGTGATAATATGTCACACAATGATGTTTGGTACATAATTTGAATATATCTAAAATTTTATATTTATAAAATTTGCAGCTAAAAATTATAAGATTTATAAAAAACGATGGTAATAATCATTTTTAACAATGTACATCAAATAAACCTATTCTAAGATTATTTGTGAAAAAAGAAATTACAAACTCAAATTTTCATGGATAATATTTCTAGTTAATCACTTTTGGTATTTCACAGATAATTAATACAATTTATCTAATAAAACTTCTTATTAATAAGAGACATTTATAAATAAAAAACAGAATTTCACTATCAAAACAAATTTTTTTTTGTCATCAAACATACAAACTCATATAGACTCTGCAAAATTTTATTTAGATAAGCTGAACTATTTAGAAAATATCTTAATTTATCTGATTTTTTTAGTAAAACAATTTCACTATCGAGATCTTTTTATCACCTTTTACGAAAATTATTATATTTTTCTTTTGTATTAATTAGAAGATAAGAAGTTAAACATTAGAAAAAATATTTATTTTTATTAATTATTTCAATATTTTTAGAAAGAGATTTATATTATTTATTTTTATTAATTATTTCATATTTTTAGAAAGATATTATATTAATATATAAAAACTAAATTTTTTAAGCTAAGTTTTGAATTTTGTAAATTTACTTCAAATTAAAGTACTAATTAGTTATATAAAATCAATTTAAATTACAATTTTATGTAAATAAATTGCTGAAGTTTCATGAGAAGTTATATGATAGTAATACATATAATGTATATAGATATGTGATAAATATATACATATATTTATGATAATAATAATAATCAAATATAGAGACCATATCCACAAGTCCTCTGTCTTGCAAATAAAGGCATATCTTATCTAGACCATTATTGAAATAATAGTTTATTTCCATATTTTCTACTATTTTATCATAAATACGAAATATTTTTTATGCTATACCTTTAACCCCCTTTCTGAACCCAGAAAACAAAGATAAATATATATAAACGATATATTTAGCTGCAGATATATTTAGCTGCAAGAAAAAAGAAAATGATGAATAAGAAGAAAGAAAAAAACATGTTTCAAGAAAAAGAAAAGAAAGAAAAATCCAAAACATAATTTGAGGAAAGAAAGTAATCTTCAGTGGGTCAGGAGTAATGACAAATTTACAATGATGGATTGTCATGGTTTTACTAAAAAAACAAAACCAACTTGTGAAGTTTCTTAATGATGTATAGAGTTTTTCTTTCTCAAGTCGCACTTTTTCTGTGGTCGAAAATAGGGCAGTGAGTAAGAGCTTTTGTACTTTGCAAGTTAGCGAAAAGAAGTTTAAAACAAAAATCTAAATAAAATAATATAAAAGTTGCCTTCCATTTACAGATTAGCTTTCGACCGCGCATTCCTCCATGATGGATATCTTTACTGGTGTCCATTGATAGTAAGTAGCTTTGACCCAAAAAAAAGAAGAAGCTAATTTTTTGTTGAACATATTTTAAGAAGAAGCTAATTTCCTTGGTTTTATTCAGGGAGTAAACGCATATCTAACTGGACACATATTAAAAGTTAGTAGTTCTAGAGTTAATGATAGCGGTAACAAAATTCACTTTCATCAACGTGCATTATAGCAAATTTGAGTATGGGTGACAAACTGACAATATAAGAAATATATACAACTAGAATATCGAATTACTGTGTTTTATAAAAAAAAATAAATACTAGTATATATGTTTTGGAACAACGTCTCCTTTGTATTATCATAAAAACGTTCTCATTTGCACTAAGAATGATAACAAAAAGAAAGAAACAATACATGAACTAATTTGACGTTTATTATAGAACACTAATAGTTAAGAACATTTAACTGTACCATTCCAATGTTTATCTTAGAGAATAGGACTTAGAGTATACACACAAAATACATAAATAATTGATATTTTTGCACGATACTAATTCTGAATTCTATAAAATTTTGGCAAAATCCACCGTCACTGTACAAATTCCGGAACGCAGAATGGATCCAAAAAGTTTCAATATTCACCGAAATAAAAGTACCTAACATTAGAAAATATCAATAGTGGTTGTGATATTTTGTAAACTTGTTCACATACGCTTAAACCCGTCTCTTTCTACATGGCGGCTCCATATCTTGATCATATCCACGTAAGATATTAAGAAAGCCAATAAAAAAATCTGGACCACTAGTTAAAGCAATTTGATTGGACGCTTTTCACCAAAAATATTTCAAAATAAAAGAATAAAATGATTAATTTATCAAATAAGTATTTCAAATATTAGAGAAATGCTTGAAATATGATTCTCAGTATTCGAAATATCCATTTAATAAAATAATCTTTTAATTTGTAAAATGTTTTTGGTTGAAAACCATCCAGTAGGTGCTTGTATAAGTTAGAAATTACACAAATTTATTTACAATATATATATATTATAATATATATATATATTACAAGAAAACATGTTTTTATAAAAAGAACAACTACGAGGAGAAAAAAAATCTCATAAATTTACTAGTAAGTTACAAACGAATTCACAATTAAAGTTAATTTTATTAAAAGTCGTTGTAAATTTACAAAAAATATTGGTTGTATAAATAAATATAAATTATGTTAATTGTACGAGGAAAGAGAACATTCGTTAAAATCTTTGTAACATTACAAGGCATTTACAACAAACGTGTTATCGGTATTTTTTAGTGAAAATGTGTTTTAAGTTTGTTTCACCTAACTGATTTCATTGTAAATCAATTGTAAAGTAGATGTGAAAGAGTTGCAAAAATCTAGTATGTTGTTTCCTTGTAAGTTTGTTGTTATATCTTCATCTACTAAACTCGAAAACTAATACTATGTTGGATTTTTTCCTTTATGGGGTATTTTACTACCATGTGCGTTAATATAACCAGCGTCTAATTTCGTGGGCTTCTTTGAACTGGGTTTTTGTT
>NC_079518.1:14677825-14695120 GCF_000801105.2 Raphanus sativus
TAATATTTTATTAAATATATATAGAATTTAATAGTGTTATAATTTGTGTTGTACTTGTTATTAGTTTGTATTTAATCTTCTTTCATTTTTAGTATAATAATTTGCATTGTCACACCTTTTACCTTTTAACTTATACACATAGTTATGCCATTTTTCAAAAAAAAAACTTATACACATAGTCTCGTAAAATGTAATATATAAAAAAACATATTTAAAAAATCTACTGACCATATGCCACCATTATTTGGTTGTTTGAACAAAAAAAAATCATGTTCTTGTATAACTGTGTATGTTGTGATATGATGTAGGCGAAGAGTAAATATATGGAAGTAAAGTTAGTGATACGAACATGAGCCTATGTTGGTCTATGCCACAATTATTTGGTTTTTGGAAGATCAATGAGCATAAGCATACACAGTCTTTGTATGCTTACGTTGTAAATGAGTCGGATATTTTTTTCTCTTATGTCTGGAATGATGTGGAACTCGTTGATTTAAGAGTGGTTCAGTTTTATATGATCTAATTATATTAAGAGATTAACCAAATATATTATAAAAGTGTTACTGGTTAAGTTTAACTAATATATGTTGGTTAAGATTTGGTTTAATTTAAGTTGGTAGGTTGCATTGTATAGGAGGCATGATATATTCTAGCAACAACTATAAAAGAGTCCAAAATTTAAATGAGAACTTCAAATAGTAGATAATCCCTAAATTAATAGATTAGAAGATTCAAAAGTCTCAATTACAGTGAACTGGTTAGGTCTCCTTTCGTCATTTGCAAGAAACTGAAGCCTCATCAAAGCTATATTCTGATACTCTCTTTTCAGCATAAAGCATGTCCAGAAGGTGATTGCATAAGCCATACACAGATGCACCCAAAATCTATAAGGAAAAATGAATCACCCATTACACTAATGGAAACAAAGAACAAAAAGAACCAAACTTAGAAAATTATATCTTCACCTGTCTGATCCATTTGGTATATTTGACAATGAGAGCTTATCAATATCACTGTAGCTTATATTAGTGTGCTTCAACCCATCCAATCCCTTGTTTGTCCAGTTAACAGGCACCATTGTTGTAAAAGCAACGCAAGCTATGGGGAAAAAGATCTTGAGCCTGCAAGTTAAAATAATTAGGGCTTTGGAGAAAAGAGAAAGAGCTTTGTGAGGTTTTATATATACCCGAGTAAGTAGATCCTCAGGTAGATAACAGAATCAAGTCCAGCGTGATCAACGAGCTCTGGCTCTGGCATTTTAAGTGCTTCAGGCATCCAGTTGAGGAATCGAACATAGGATCTGATGTCCAAGTTGATGAACTTGCTTCCAAAGCCACCGGTTTGTATAGAGCTAGTTCTTAGGCCCTTGAGGTACCATTTAGGGAAGTAGACTCTGTCGTTTACTGGTTGAATCCTGAGTATTGCGAAAGCTATCAAGAAAGCAATTGATGTGACTATATTTATTGCCGCTGCTACTCCAATCTCATTTATTGTAGCCATGAGAGTGTGAAGATACTATACTCACTTTACCTTCCTGGAAAAGAACAAACAAAGATTAGAACAAAAAAAAAGAAAAAAAAAAGAGGAAAAAACAAACTAAGACAGAAAGAAGAATATGTTCAGACAAAACTGGGGGAATTAAGAAGGACCGATTCGGACAAAACTGGAGAATTAAAGACTTTGAGAGCTGATGATGTATTGACAAAAATAAAAGTTGTAAACTTTCTCTGTTTTGGTTGTGCCTAAAGAGCATCCGAACAGAGACGACAACCGTCGGTCACAGTCACTAAGAAAACTGAAGAAACAAGTTTTGCTTAAAAGTAAAGGGAAGAAACAAGCTTTGGTCAAAACCAAACAAAACAGATTCTCTCTTTCATTACCTTGTACAAGAGGTAAAAGACAAAGCTTTCTTGTTCTTGTAAGTTATATTTCTGCCTAAAACGGTTAAGGCAACATAAACTGAAGAAGGAGAAGATAAAGAAGGTTGTATATATGGAGAAAAAAAAAACAGAGTTTTTCTTGCCGGGTTTATATGAAGTATGTCGGAAAATACATTGAATAAAAGACTACTGCGGCGCATTCATTGTTTAAATCCGTGAAGGGAAGAAGAAGAAGAAGAAGAAGAAACTGTTACCCACTTGGCAAAACGTGAGCCTTCTGTATATATTAACAGGAAAGATAAAGAAAAAAATAAGATGCTTTTTGGTATTGAAAGTGACTGGAGAGTACATGAAAACCGTGACAAAAGAAAATGGCAAGATATTGGAATGTGTTTTGGAATTGTCTCCTAACGTTTCTTTTCCGTTTTTGATGGAAATAGATTCTAAAAAAATTACGATTGGAAAATTTATTGTGTAATAAAAATAATATATAACAGAGTCTTGTAATAAAAATTTGAAAAAGAAAAGAAACTGTTTATGGTGGAAAAACGATATAATAGACTTGTCAAAATCATATGATATATGTATTTCATCAGATATCAATTTAACTAAAAATAAAATATAAAATTTTGGATGAAATTATAAAATATAATTTTATTTGTAGTTATAGCACTTCAATATCGTACTGACAATCTAAGTCGAAAAGCAAATTTTATTATATAAAGCTTGGTTTTTCAAAGTTACTAATTAACATGATTGTGACATAGATAATAAATATTTAAGATTATGACATGTGTCAAAATGAAATCTAAAAGTCAAAAATCATTTTTTCTTACTTTTTTGTTATTCTCCTTTTATACATTGTTATAGGACTTAACATTTTCATTTCTCTCTCTCTCTCTCTCTCTCTCTCTCTCTCTCTCTCTCTCTCTCTCTCTCTCTCTCTCTCTCTCTCTCTCTCTCTCTCTCTCTCTCTCTCTCTCTCTCTCTCTCTCTCTCTCTCTCTCTCTCTCTCTCTCTCTCTCTCTCTCTGGCGAAGAATCCGATTTGAGAGAACAGCAGGATGTCAAACCACCATACATGACACTAAAGGAGAATATGACAACCACTGCAGTAGAACTGTCTCAGATTTTTTATTTTTTAAATCTATTTTTTATGTGACGGATATGTCTCTTGATTCCTTATATCTAAACTCGTCTTTTTAGTTTCTCTTTCAGTTTATGGATTTAATTTAAGTTTGGATGATGAATCTTGAGCATGTTAAGGACTTTTTATATATGCATAACTCAACCGTATTGTAACCATAACTCAACTGTACTAAAAACCATAACTTATTCATAACGTATGCGTAACTCAGCCATAACGTATGCATAATTCAACCGTAATTTGATTATAACTCAGGAGTATTGTAATCATAACTCGGTCGTAAATTATGCGTAACTCAGCTTTAAAGTATACATAAATCAGTCTTAAAATTTCATTTATGTACGCCATATCTCTTCTTATGAGGTAGTGTCGGTAAATCTTCATATTGTGTTGAAGACTCACAATATTAACTAAATTTATCATTTTTCAATGATGCACCATCCAACGAACATATCAAATGAGCTTTCAAATTCATCATCTTCGTCGTCTAATTTTCTTACTTCATCTTCTCCGCCTACTTCTTCTTTTTCTTTTATTAGAGCAATCATGTCTTTGTCTTTTTAGTTTCTTGATTTTTAATCTCGAGACTCATTTTTTAGTTTTTTCTTTTGGTTTCTGAATTCAAATTAAGTTTGGATGATGAATTTTGAACATGTTAGAAATTTTTCTTGATCAACTTGGTTCATTTTATTTGTATGCATGTATTGTAACTATAATTCAGCCACAACGTATGCATAATTCAGCCGTAAAATATGCATAACTCATCCGTAAAATATACATTACTCAATCTTAAAAAATTTATTCATGTTCGCCATATCCCTTTTTAGGAGGTAGCGCTGGTGAAATTTTGTCTTGTGTTAGTCATCTTTATCGTTGTGTTTCTCCACCAAACTTAAACCATCATAAACTCCCACCGTAATATTTGAGTACCGACTTTGCGAGTTCATCATGTGTTGTTTCATCATCTATATGCAGAACTCTACACCCTCTATTATTGGCGTTGAATACATATCTGTTTTTTTAACTCAGTTACCAGAAACAATAATTACTGAATCCATAATATCTAAAAGAAAGATTAATGAAAAGAACAATAATGAAGAAAAGATAGATGAAGGAGATGAAGAACAAGACACATCGTATGTAACATAAACCCTAATTTGACTCTTGTAGCGTTAATAGTGACATGGGAAATAAGAATGTTGAAATAGAAACTCAAACCTGATGACATAGAAAATCAATAAGTCAGCCACCAAGAGAACAAATAACACATCCTAAAATAAATCAGCAATTAAATACAAGGTACACCAACCGCAACGTGAATACTATTTCAGTAATTAATATTTCGCTAATAAAACAGCCATAATTAGACTGGAAATATTAAGTCAACCATATCGTCAAATAAATCAGGTGTCAAATGAATGCTATTCTAATAATTAATCTTTCGTTAATACGTCAGTCTTAATTAGGCTGAGTTTACTATTAATCCAGCCAATTATGGCTGATTAAGTGTAACCCAGTTGTCAATCATCCCATAAGTAAGTCAGCCGATGATCATTATCTCAATCGTAGAAACATAACTCAGCCGTGTGTTAATTGCAACTCAGCCAAATTTTTCATAAATCAGCCGTAACTTCTGTTCGGAAGTCAGCCGTTATCTCATAAACCAGCCCGATATCCGTAGGCTTAGTTCATTAATACATGTTAGCGATTTCCTACATGGCGCCGGTTTTTTGTTTATGTGGCATGAAAAAAGTAATGAAATTTTTGTAAATGCATTTTTCCACAACATAGTAAAAAGGCACGCTATGTATTTACAAAATGACAGTAATAAAAAAAAGTTTTATTTGGTTTTGGTAATAAGTCCCAAAATATACGATGTTTAAGTAAACTTTCCTTGATTTAACCGGGGGTCCAGATTTCTTATTGGCTTTGTTGATATAAATATAAAAGATTTTTACTAGAATAACATAGAAAAATTGTTATATTACTAGAGTGTCATAGAAAAGTTTTAAACTACCAGAATGTTTAATCCCTATTAAATTACATTAAAATTTCTTGCTTAATTTTTTAATTAAAATTAATTTTAATTTGACAAATTTACATCACTATATATGTAATTCAGTTCATAAAAATTGTGATCAAAAGAGAGGGGAGAGAGAAAGACAATCAATCGACGTCTTAATTCAAACACCACAACTTCAAGGAATCATAAATATCATAAATAATATGAGCTCCTTACAAATGGATCTTTTTCTATGTTCAAACAACAATCAATTTCAACATTGCAAGCAGTTGTTCCGCATCTCAACAAACCGAAGTTAGCTACTCTTGCCATGAACAGCGATTTGGTGAATGTCCATATCCTTGAGCATCACAGATCGACCACAAGAGTCACAAGGTGCAGTTCTTAAGGCTTGTTAGTGGTTGTTTGAGTAGAATTAGGGATTCATATGGCGGCATCGCATATATATAAGGTGGGAGAGGGGAATTGAGAAAATTGAATAGTGATTAGTGGATTCACTGGCTTTGATCTAAATAAAAGGTTGAAAAGGTTAATGCAAGGTTGATTTATGGATGTTAGGTTGAGACGTTATGATGAGGTTATCGGCGCTGTAGGTTTCTGGGAAAATCGAAGGAAGAAAGTGAGAAGATGAAGAAACCTTAATATTTTATTGGGCTTGGTAAAAAGTTTTGTAAAATCTTAACCAAAAGATGAAACAAAAACCCAAGTTCAAAGAAGCCCACAAAATTAGACGTTAATTATGTTAACGCCACATGGCAGTAAATACCCCAATAAAAGAAAAAAAAATCCAACATAGTATTAGTTTTCGAGTTTAGTAGGTAAAGATATAACAACGAATTTACAAGGAAACAACTTACTAAAATTTTATAACTCTTTAAAATCTATTTTACAATTGATTTACAATGAAATCAGTTAGGTGAAACAAACTTAAAACACATTTTCACCAAAAATCCCAATAACACGTTTCGATGTAAATGCCTTGTAATGTTACAAAGATTTTAACGAATGTTTTCTTTCCTCGTACAATCGACTTAAATTTATATTTAATTTTACATTGAATATTTTTTGTAAATTTACAATAATTTTACAATAAAATTAACTTCAGTTGTAAATTCGTTGTAACTTAAAAGTAAATTTATGAGAATTTTTTCTCCTCGTTATTGTTCTTTTTAATAGACATGTTTTTTTGTAATATATATATATATATATATATTTTGTAAAGAAATTTGTGTAATATCTAACTTATACAAGCACCTACGGGACGGTTTTCAACCAAAAAAACATTTTACAAATTAAAAGATTATTTTATTAAATGGATATTTCGAATACTGATAATCATATTTCAAGCATTTCTCTATTATTTGAAATACTTATTTGATAAATTAATCATTTTATTCTTTTATTTTGAAATATTTTTGGAGAAAAGCGTCCAATCAAATTGCTTTAACTAATGGTCCAGATTTTTTATTGGCTTTCTTAATATCTTACGTGGATATGATCAAGATATGGAGCCGCCATGTAGAAAGAGACGGGTTTAAGCGTATGTGAACACAAGTTTACAAAATGTCACAACCACTATTTCGGTGAATAATTGAAAACTTTTTGGATCCATTCTGCGTTCCGGAATTTATACAGTGACGGTGGATTTTGCCAAAATTTTATAGAATTCAGAATTAGTATCGTGCAAAAATATCGATTATTTATGTATTATGTATGTATACTCTAGAGTCCTATTCTCTAAGATAAACATTGGAATGGTACAGTTAAATGTTCTTAACTATTAGTGTGCTATAATAAACGTCAAATTAGTTCATGTATTGTTTCTTTCTTTTTGTTATCATTTTAGTGCAAAGGAGAACGTTTTTTTTTTTGATAATACAAAGGAGAACGTTGTTCCAAAACATATATACTAGTATTTAAAAAAAAATATAAAAACACAGTAATTCGATATTCTAGTTTGTATATATTTCTATATTGTCAGGTTGTCACCCATACTCAAATTTGCTATAATGCACGTTGATAAAAGTGAATTTTGTTACGCTATCATTAACTCTACCACTACTAACTTTTAATGTGTCCAGTTAGATATGCGTTTACTCCTTGAATAAACCAAGAAATTAGCTTCTTTTAAAAATATGTTCAAAAAAAAATTAGCTTCTTTTTTTTGGGTCAAAGCTACTTACTATCAATGGACAATCTTTAGTTCTTTACTAATAAACCAAGAAATTAGCTTCTTTTTAAAATATGTTCAAAAAAATTAGCTTCTTCTTTTTTTTGGGTCAAAGCTACTTACTATCAATGGACACCAGTAAAGATATCCATCATGGAGGAATGCGCGGTTGAAAGCTAATCTGCAAATTGAAGGCAACTTTTATATTATTTTATTTTATTTAGATTTTTGTTTAAACTTCTTTTCGCTAACTTGCAAAGTACAAAAGCTCTTACTCACTGCCCTATTTTCGACCACAGAAAAAAGTGCGACTTGAGAAAGAAAACTCTATACATCATTAAGAAACTTTTTTTTTTGAACTTAATCATTAAGAAACTTCACAAGTTGGTTTTGTTTTAATTTTAGTGAAACCATGACAACCATCATTGTAAATTTGTCATTACTCCTGACCCACTGCGATATACTTTCTTCCCTCAAATTATGTTTTGGATTTTTATTTCTTCTCTTTTCTTGAAACATGTTTTTTTTGTAACTTAAAACATGTTTTTTTTCTTCTTATTCATCATTTTCTTTTTTTTCTTGCAGCTATATCTGCAGCTAAATATATCGTTTATATATATTTATCTTTGTTTTCTGGTTCAGAAAAGGGGTTAAAGTTATAACCTAAAAAATATTTCGTATATATGATAAAATAGTAGAAAATATGGAAATAAACTATTATTCCAAAAATGGTCTAGATAAGATATGCCTTTATTTGCAAGACAGAGACTTGTGGATATGGTCTCTATATTTGATTATCATATATATTATTATCATATAAATATATGTATATATTTGTCACATATCTATATACATTAATATGTATTACTATCATGGGGAATTTTCAAAAATACCACTTTATAACTTCTCATGAAAACTTCAGAAATTTATTTACATAAAATTGTAATTTAAATTGATTTTATATAACTAACTAGATTTTCAACTCGCGCTGCGCGCGAGTCTATGTTAATAATTAGTATCATTGTATACTAATACTAAGATAACAAAGTATAATTGGTTTATATGCATTTTATATGAAATTTTCTTCAATGTATTCTTTATTATTTTTCATATTTAGATTTTTATACAACTATACTCTTCAATAACTAATATTTAGACATCTTCTTGTTGAGCGAAGAAATATTTTATTTTGTGTATTTATAAATGTTTTTAATTTTTAATAATATTTATAAAAATTTATATTAACTTTATATTCATATTAATTAATATTACACTATAATAACTACTTTTATTATATTTTTATCTACCTTTCTATTTGAAGGACATAAAAAAATAATACATATGCACAATATCTAACTTTACTTTTATTTACAAAAATTTACAATGAAATTATAATTATTATATATTTTTGTGTTTATGTAATTGAAATATTCATTTTTAATTCTTTTAAATGCATATCTGGTAGTATTTTATATAGGGTTGTTCCATAAAAATGTTTTCTGATTAGTTTAATGAATATTTTGATTATGATACTTGAAAATATTTATGTAAAAATTTTATTCAAATTTAATTGTTGATAAGTAAATAAATATGTAACTCATTTGGTTGATAAATGTCATTTTGAAACCACGTAGATAAACGATTTGAAGCACATAGATAAACTACATGTTTAACAATATATAACTTTACATAAGTTTTTTTGGCTTAATTTAGTTTTTTTTTTAAATTATCCTTATTTTATTTTTATTTTAATTTGAGCTAAATAATTTTCTGACATTTTATATTTAATATAAAATGAAATGCTAAATAGGTATATTATTGCCATGATTTTTTTAAATTATATGTGGACACTATAAATAATATATATCCTAAGATTTAATTTCTATATTTCATTATTTTTTAATAAATTTAATATTGACTTCTTTTTTAGGAAATAGCTTCAATTTTTAAATCATATGTTTTCAGTATGTAATTAAAAGTGCTTTAGATTCTTATTTTTTTTTATAATTTCAAATTCTTGTAATCTTTACGATTTTTTATTTATTTCATGTTGATCTTCTGAATATTGTGTTTATATATCAAGCTGATTTTAATTATTTTTGACTTTTTACTAAATTTAATACTGATTTCCTTTTTATGTTGAAAGAAACATTTTGAAAGTTTTGAAATTTTGTAAGATGATAACTAAAAGGTAATTTGGCATATTTTGTGCTTTAAAATAATATGTGGACATTCTCAATTATTTTGTGCATCAAATTATATTTAATATATTTTTTTATATTCTCAGTAGAATATAACCTATACTTTAAAAATCATGTTTTTTAGTTTTATATAGGTATAATTGTTCGAAAGTATTGCAATTTAAAATTAATTATTAATTTTATTTTGTTTTTCATTTTTATGTTAATGTTCCAACATTTTTTTATATTAGGTTAAAGAATATATGATGGCTTTTATTTTATAATATAACTTATCTGACATTTATTTATATTTTATTTTGAAATAAACAGTATTCGTAATATTAACTTTTTAGAAATAGAAAATTTTAAAAAACAATTGGAATTGTTTGGCGCTTTAAATAATATTAGAGATTCTCAATGATTTATAATATCAAATTTTATATTGTACATGTTATTTATGAATATTTAAAATAGTATATAACCTAAACTTTGAAAATCATGAGTTTAAATTTAGATTTATATAGTTATAATTGTTGAAAGTCTTTAATTTTTAAATTAATTATTCTTTTTGTTATTTATTTATTAATTTTTGAAAAACTATTATACTATGTTAACTAATATATTGTTATTAATTTTTGTAAATTCATCTTATTTGATATTGATTTATTTTTTAATTTGAAATGAATGATTGTTGGTAATATTGACATTTTCAAAATTAATAAACGAAAAAACTATTTATCATATTATATATACTATATGTTATTTTTTCAATGATGTAGTCTTTAACCGAAACTTTGAAAATTATGAGTTTAAATTTAAATTTATATAGTTATAATTGCTTGAAAATATTTTATTTTAATTATTTATTATTTTGTTATTATTTTGTTACTTATCAAAAATACTATTATACATTATGTTAACTTATATACATTATTTATAATTTTGTAAATTTACCTTATTTGATATCAAATTATATTTTATTTATATTAAACGATTTTCTTGAAATATTGACAATTTTGAAAATAGGAAATTAAAAATATGATTTGAATTAAGAATTTGTCAGAAGTCACCTTGTAAATTATTTTGTTGTTGATGACCAAGAAGTTCTTTATCATGAAGATTACACCAGCTTTTAACTCTCCTTCATACTATTCAATTAGCTGCTATGAAAGCGTGGATTGTTGTTCTCTGTAAAAAAAATGTGTCAAACAATATACACTGCTTATAAAATTTTGGACTGATAATTTATAAATAAAATTCTTTGTACCTATTGATCAATAAGAAATAACTCGAGACCATAAGCAAACTTCCCTTTTGTTACATGCTTCCAAAAGTAAACCACTCTAGCAAGAACTTCATTATTATTAAAAAAAATTTCTAAGATCATCAAATTAAAAAAAGAAGCAACCATTGTGTAAATTTCTTATTTTCTTTTCAATATCTCTCTTTTCAAGTTAAGCTTGAAAACTTTTTCAAGCCTTAGACAATTATTTATAGTCACAAATACTTCGTATATTAGAAAGTTTCTTCTTTTGTATTTAAGTGATTTTCCCTTTTAGATGTTTTTTTTTTGAACAGAACCCTTTTAGATGTTTTATTATTTGTTATTCATTGACTTTAAATTTAGTTTTCCTTTTTAATAATTTAGTTTTCCATTTTCTTGTATAAACGATACTTTTAAAATAACAAATTAAATTTTATAACAAAAATGGTAAATTAACTTAAAATAATTACATTAACAAAAAAAAATCTAACTTTTTTGTTATACCTAAAAATAAATATTTATTTTGCTAATATTAATATTTTCTTTTTATTTTCCTTTTTAAGTTTAAGCTATATATGTAAATTAATTTCTTTTAAAATATATTTTGGAAATATTATTTTAAAAATCAATAAATTATGTTGATGATTTGTCGTTATACGATTTGTTAATTTAACTATTTTGATTTTCCATTTTTCTATAACATTTACCATTTATTTAAGTAAGTTGTCAAATGTTAATATTTATTTTATCAAAACATGTTATATATTCATGTTAATATGACATTTTTATATTCATGTTATATTTTTTTTTTTTGTTTTTTTTGAACGTCTGGATCGATTATTATCGATTAATTATGCTATTACAACTATGAGAATATTACAAAGACGATTTTACAGCCGACAATTCTACCACTTTGTGAGAATACACGCCTGACTGCACCACTCTGAGCCGTCCTATGAGATCCATGTTCGATGGTACGCTTTGCACCAAACTGAAGATCTCATGTAACTTGTTTCTCCATAATCTGGGTGTAGAAGCAATTGAACCTTTAGTCAGACCACTGGACCAAGGGGGCTTCCACACATTTTTTTGTTAATTTAACTATTTTCTTTTTATTTTCCATTTTTCTATATCAGTTACCATTTATTAAAGTAAGTTGTCAAATTTTAATATTTTGTTATATATTCATGTTAATATGATATTTTTATATTCATGTTATATATTCCTTTTTTTGTTAACTTAACTATTTTCTTTTTATTTTCTATTTTTATATAGTATAGATTTATTAAAGTAAGTTGTCAAATTTTAATATTTATTTTCTTAGTTTATGTTATATATATAATATTAATTTCGTTTGTATTTTTTTTTGAAAATATTAACATTTTAAAAATAATAAATTAAAAAACTGAAAATGTTAATATTCTTTTTAGGTTAAGTTATAGATATAATATTACTTTCGGTTTAAAAAAGAATTTGGAAATATTAACATTTAAAAAAAAAATCTGATGTGTCGTATTTTAATTGGTCGTTTAAAATCCTATATGGACGCTCTCAATGGCTTATAGCCTCAACTTTTATATAGTATAGATTACTACTTTAATTTGAAGTAAATTTACAAAATTCAAACTTAGCTTTAATTTTTTTAGTTTTTAAATATAAATCTCTTTCTAAAAATATGAAATAATTAATAAAAATAAATATTTTTCTAATGTTTAACTTCCTATCTTCTAAGGGCGTCTCCAACCCTACTCCATTTTCTACTCCAAACATCATTTTGGAGTAAAATCCTCTCCAACCCTACTCAATTTTCAAATCCAAAATTGAGTAATGGCTAGGGTTATTCCATTTATGGAATCATCTTACACATTACTCCATTTTAGAGTTGAATTTTATTTATTTATGAAATTATCCTTTAATCTTTAATGTTTTTATTTCTTACTTAAATAATATTTTAAAATGATAAAATAAAATGAAAACAAGATATTTCATTATTTAAATTTGACATAAAATGCATAACATAATTAAACAACATAAATAATATAACATAACATAAAATAAGTGATTTAAATGTCCGATTTCAAAATTTTCTTACTCGATTTAGGAATATCAAAGATAAAGAAGCTCATTTTTTTATTACGAAATGCATTTGTTGATCATTTGTGAGAAAATATTCTAATGCTTATTATTGAACCAACTTATATATTATGTTTTATTCTATTTTTATGATTTCTTGTAACTTTAATAATAAATTTTAATTTAAATAAATTATATTTAAGGCATTTTTGCAAATATAAAATAGTTGAGGTTAATTGGTAAACTTTTATAAATATAAGATATTATTAACTATTTTTGGAGTAAAAAATGGAGTAATACATGAAATAAAACCTTACTCTATTTGAAGTAAATTGGAGTAATACATTGGAGATGTTCTAATACAAAAGAAAAAAAAATATAATAATTTTCGTAAAAAGTGATAAAAAGATCTTGATAGTGAAATTACTTTACTAAAAAATCAGATAAATTAAGATATTTTCTAAATAGTTCAGTTTATCTAAATAAAATTTTCTTTTTTGATAGTGAAATTCTGTTTTTATTTATAAAATGTCTTATTAATAAGAAGTTTTATTAGATAAATTGTATTAATTATCTGTAAAATTCTAAAAGTGATTAATTAGAAAATATTATCCATGAAAATTTGAGTTTGTAATTTCTTTTTTCACAACATAATCTAGAATAGGTTTATTTGATGTACATTGTTAAAAATGATTATTACCATCGTTTTTTTATAAATCTTATAACTTTTAGTTGCAAATTTTATAAATATAAAATATAAAATTTTAGATTTATTCAAATTACGTACCAAACATCATTGTGTGACATATTTGGACATTTTTGGAAGTCAGAGTAGAACATTTTTGTTTCGGATTTTGACTTTCAAGGAATCATAAATGTCATAAATAATACGAACTCCTTACAAATGGGATCTTCTTCTCTGTTCAAACAACAAACAGTTTCAACATTGCAAGCAGTTGTTCCGCATATCAACAAACCGAAGTTAACTACTCTTGCCATGAACAGCAATTTGGTGAATGTCCATATCCTTGAGCATCACAGATCGACCACAAGAGTCACAAGGTGCAGTTCTTGAACCACAAGTACTCTCATGTTCAGACATCCCTCTCATCCTGTCTCTAACATCAGCTGCAGCTTTACCCGCCTCCACCATATCTCCACAGAACCTGCAAGCGATTAAACGAAGAGGACAATCTCTTGCTTGATGTTGAACCTGCAACAAAATCACAATCTCATTTTTAAAACCAAGCACAAAAAAAGGTAATGAGAGTTTCAGAAACGCACCATCTGTACTTTCTCAAGCACTATCCCACAGCCACAACTGAGTGGTTCATGGAAGACTTTCAAATGTTTCTCCATCTCTACTGGCTGCAACGCTTGCCCACATTTTTCACAGTGCAAATGGTTCTTCGCCTCCTCAACTCTGAGAACGATTCCGCATCCAGGATGATCACAAACAACGTTGTGCCTGCTACAGTACACCTCGTGCAACGCTATACTCCTGCTTGGAATCGAATGCTTACAGTTCCTACACTCCACAGTATCAACATCTGATGAAGACGATACAGCCCGTTCCCCAACCTTAGCTCCACTGCTGCTCTCTTGGACTAATACTGAAACCTGGTACTTGACCGTTCCCTTGAAACCATACACACCTATACTGTAAGTCCCTGAGCTCAAAGCCCTCTCCTTTGATTCCAATATCAAGGTCTTTGAACCCACGTCGTGTGAAGACCACTCGTGCTGGTTAAGAGAAGGGAATAGAATCGGGTGCTTTGATACATAGAGATCAGTATCCGCTCCATCCTTCTCCACATCTATCTTAACAATAACTTTGACGTCCCCTGCCATTACTTTCTCTACAGTAGACTCATCGATACTGAACTTATAGTAATCATACCGTCCTTCCTCAACAGTTCCAGACTCAGGTTTCCCGAACTGAAGCGGCCTTAACACATGCTGACTCGGTTGATCCGAGACTATCTCTGGACTAACTATATCAACCTCAATATCAGTCTCCAGAACCGAAATGCTCGAGGCGGGTTTTAGCTCCAGAACCTGAAGCTTGTAAGAGACCTGCCCGTAACTCACCGAGAGAACATCGTCCGTGGAAAGCGTAGCGTGTTGCCGGAGAATAGTCTCGAGGATGGCTTTGTGGTTAGGCAAATCCGAGAAGCCGAGGTTGTCAGGTTGAAGCTTGGCGTAACTCCCTTTAGGTAGCCGAATGTAACGGATCTGAACCAAAGGAACATCCATCGGATGATCCTGTGCTGAGAACAAGTTGCTCCAAACGTGTGGAGGAAGACCAACGGTGTCATCTTCGGCGGTGAACTCGAGAACACCAGAGTGTGTTGTCTTTTTGTTGTCTCTGTAGTCTACAGAGAGCTCAAAGTACAAAGGGCCTTTGTCGAAAGCTCCTTGATCAGACAACTCGGTGAAACAGGAAGGTGGTAGTTTGATCTTGTCACCAATGCCTTGGAAAGGAACAGCTTGGAAGACTCTTTCGAACACTATACCTCCTCCAGCGATTAAACTCTCTTGCATATGTTGATCAGCCTACAGAAAGTTTGTAACTTTTATATCTTAACGAACTTCAAAGCAAGATGGGTCAACTAAAAGATTGTAACTTTATATCTTAAACGAACTTAAAAACGAGATGGGTCAATCTCAAATCTACAAAGGAACAATACCCATTTGTGAATTTTGATTAGAATGCTAATTTTTAACAATAATTATTACAACCAAGTTTCGATTTTTCAGACAGGATTGAGTTACCGAACATACACACAAGTTCCTAATTTTCTAGAACTAAAGATCAGGGCAGGAGGGGAAGGGGAGAGAGAGTACCTTAATCTGGGCTTCGATGGCGTCAAGCCTTTTGGCTCTGTGAGAAGCTTCGATGGCTTCGCGTTGTTTAATCGCAGCATCCTTGGCTTTCTTCTCTCGTTCGAGCTTAAGTTTCGCTCTTTGTTTCCTCTCTCTTTGCTCTCTTTCGAGCTTCTCCCTCGCAGATCTAAGCTCGAAGTCCATCTTTTGACGATTCGAAATCTGAAAGTCGGTTTGGTGGAAACACAAAATCAGGAAAAATAAGTTTTTTTGAGGAGGAGAAGAAGAAAAAAGCTTTATTCTCTCTTGTTCTTCAAGAAAAGCAACCTGAGAGAGGTCATATTAGATTATTATCATATGCTGGTTAATAAGTTTTGTGTTTGTGGGTCTATCTAGAATACTTTTATGGCCTGTTACAAACTTTAAAGCCCAACTAATCAAGTCACATAATCGATCATTCGTTTATATAGCAATCCCAATTTATCCGACCTTTAAGCGTTCAAGTGCTAATTCTCTACAAAACATTTTACTATCGTCTACCGATATATTTTTTAGCACTTGATAACGGTTCATGCTCAGAAGTGATACAATTTGGGATTGATATAATTAGCAAAATTGTAAAATGGAGATGTGATTCAGGGTACCTTTATATTCTTAAACAGGAATGACTTTTTGAGAA
The DNA here is from genome assembly GCF_000801105.2 of Raphanus sativus. Lineage (NCBI taxonomy): Eukaryota > Viridiplantae > Streptophyta > Magnoliopsida > Brassicales > Brassicaceae > Raphanus > Raphanus sativus. Next base: position 14,694,067 of record NC_079518.1, read on the forward strand.
TAATTATAAAACAAAATCACATAATACCACGAATGTGGCAGCCCAATTGAATTAAGCGCAGTCGTTTGGCTGATGTGTCCATAGGTTCGATCTACAGTAGAAGGGATACTTTACGCCATTAAAAGGTATTAATGCTGCCCGGGTCTGGAGTGATTAAGGCCTACAGGCTTTGAACATCCCGGTTTTAAAAAAAAATCACATAATGGATAATTTTTCTAAAAAATGCATAAATAACATATTAACCATAACTAAATTATTATAAACATTAATAAATGACAGTTGTAAATATTTCACTAATTATACTACAATTTACTTAAATAACCAAAAATCTATTAAAAGAATTAACAACAAATAAAAATAAAAATTTAGTAAGAATAAACTCTCAATAACCACAATATGGTGGTTTAGCGATTTCTATTGATCCAGACCATGGATCGACTTTTCTCTAATACGAAATTATTAGTTTTATATGTGGCTACGCGATGGATCCATTGCTTTTGGTCCATTTGAATATCCAGAAGAAGATCCATATGTGGATTACACCTTTCACATGTGGTTAAGTATGTGTCTTTAATAAACTTATCTTTCAAAAAAGAAGAATAAACTATAATATTTTGTAAATTTAATCTATTAAAGTGAATTAAAAAATATAACTAACAATATTTTCAACAGATTTATCGCATTTTTCTTCTTTATTTTCACTCATCCTAGTTATTTTATTAATTATTCTTTTTTTACACTAGCATAATACTTTCGTTTGATATTACCAGTTATTAAATATCTGCTATATATTAAACTAGATATATAAATAAATAATTTATTAGTTACACATATCATTATTTTGTCACAATAACTAAATACTGAATTAGACTGATTTAGTCTGATTGAAAGTAAAATGCATACAATTGATGTATTGGTGGGTTAGTTCAATTTGAATAACAAATTCAGTTAGATCGATTTGTGTTTTTTTTTGTGTGCATATCTACTCTTTAACAAGGTTAACATATTCATTCTTTCATTTGTTTTCTCTGATAAAATTAATAGAAAAATACTT
>NC_079518.1:14695220-14810417 GCF_000801105.2 Raphanus sativus
CAGAAGACTTACAAATAAGTCGTCTGGTAACTGTCTTTGTATAGATTTGTAAATATATAAGTCGTCTGGAAGGTCTAACTTGTATATTTATATGCAGCATATAGATGCTTGGATGAATGTGCTGAGGCAGAGGTATAAGAGAACCCACAATGTTTCCGGAGCGAGCGAATGTGCTCCTGGATCACAACTTACCCAGTCTGGAGAGAAACAGTATCTGGTCTTCAAAGCATCGTCGTCTGATCACATGGTTAGGAAAATGCTACCTAGTGGGGCGGCGAGTTTGTATGACGGATCAATGCCTTCATTTTGCCAATCAAACAAGAAGTGGGGGGAGGACATTGATGATATCTATGCGCCACTGAACTTGGACAACAAACATTGGGTGGCTATTTGGATATCGATCCCTAAGAGGCACATAGTCGTCTGGGACAGCATACCTTCAACTACCATACCAGAAAGATGGGATGAGTAATGGAAGCCTTTTCTCGAGATGGTCCCTTATCTGATTGTGGAGTGCGGAGACCAGATGCATGGGTTGGAGCGATACACATATGAGAGACTGCTGAAAGATGTACCCACGGCCAACAATGGTGATTGTGGCGTGTACGCTGCAAAGTACATTGAATGTCATGCTCTTGGGTCCCCTTTAGCCCTAAAGACTTTGCTAGGTCCAATGCGAAGACATGAGGGATAATATGGCTTTGGTTATATGGACGGAGCTTGTTGATCAGCATCTGAAAGATAATGAGGATGGTGGTATGTTTGTGGGCATTTAGATTAGATACAGCAATCAATTTGTATAGATTTTTAACTTGTATAGATTTTTTAACTGGTATAATACACAAATAAATTTGTATATTGAACTATTTGTTTACACAAATCTATTGTATATTTGAACTATTTGTTTACACAAATCTATTGTATGTTTGTGGGCATGTATGATTATTTGATTTTCTAAGTGTAAAGATTTTCTAACTTACAAATAAGTCGTCTGGAAGGTTTCCATCTGACGACTTACAAATAAGTCGTCCGGAAGGTTCTTCCAGCTGGACGACTTACAAATAAGTCGTCTGGAAGGTTTCCAGCTGGACGACTTACAAATAAGTCGTCTGGAAGGTTTGGACGACTTACAAATAAGGTAGTCTAAAAATAAAATACACTGGACGACTTCGTAAAAGGTCGTCTAAAAAAAAAATACACTTGAAGGGATAGTAGAAGGTAGTCAAAACACTGGAAGACTAAATACACTGGACGACTTCGTAAAAGGTCGTCTAAAAAAAATACACTTGAAGGGATAGTAGAAGGTAGTCTAAACACTGGACGACTTAAATACACTGGACGACTTCGTAAAAGGTCGTCTAAAAAAAATACACTTGAAGGATAGAGAAGGTAGTCTAATACACTGGACGACTTCGTAGAAGGTAGACGAAAACTGGACGACTTAGAAATTAGTCGTCTGGACGGGTAATCAAGACTGGACGACTTATATTTAGGTCGTCTGGACAACTAGTCAACTGGTTGTGTACATTGTGGTTTCGTATGGCCAGTTTCCTTGCAGTTTGAGCATCTCCGTGCCCTGTGTTTCTTCCTGGGTTTGTCCCCTCTCCAGATAGCTCCAACCAAGATTGCCATCTTGATTTCTTCTGTCTCCCCGACCACGCTTTACGTTTGGAGGAAAGCATTCTCGTTCCTCAATATGTTGTGACACGATAGGATATATATTCTCTGAGATCCCTGCATACAGATGATTCTTGATGAAAGTGGACATACAAGTGTGTCGATATGCACACCAGCATGTGTTCCAGCTGCTATAGCATGAGAGCAAGGTATTTTCTCCACTCCATAGACACCACAACCACACTTTACATGTTCCAAATCAACCACACAGTCCCATTTGCCACCTTTGACAAAGAAACGCCATCCATCAATGGTTCCGACCGTCATCGTATCCGCTATCTCTGATCGAACAGCAAGCAAGTATTCAAACACCCGGCTATGTACAGTTGGGAGACTCAAAGCATCTTGTCTCCTTTTCCAATACCATTTTTCCTAACTTCTGCCTTATGAACTCCAGCAGGAACGGAATCGGAAATCCTCTTGCTCGCTTCAGTGCGGAATTAATAGATTCAGCGATGTTGCTTGTTTTTATGTTGAACATGTTCCCCTTACAATAAACCCTTGACCATAGCTTGGCGTCGGCCTTCTCCAAATACGTTGCAAGTTCCGGGTTTGCACTCCGTATCTCAGCCATGTACCGGTTAAAATCGTGAACCGTGTGCGCATAAGCAGCCCCTTTCACCAAGTACATGAGATGTTTCCCTTTAAACTTTTTGACAATGTTATCTTGAAGGTGATAATAACATATTCCTCGGGTTGCCCAAGGAAACACCTTCTCACACGCACTTTTAATGGCCGCGTGCCGGTCAGAGACTATCACCAGAGGCTTGTCATGAGATATACAACTAGCCAATTTTGTGAAAAACCATTCCCAAGAAGGTTCATCTTCAGCATCCACGATCCCAAAAGCCAATGGGAATATCTGAAAATTGCCATCTTGTGCGGCTGCAACTAACATAACACCTCCATACTTTCCACTTAGGTGAGTTCCATCCACCACAATGACCCTTCTCTGATACTTAAAACCTTTGATAGAAGCTCCAAAAGAGAGAAATAGATACTTAAATCTTTTCTCAGAATCAAGTTCTATAGCCGTGATAGAATCAGGATTTGCAATGGAGATTTGCTCGAGATATGAAGGCAGACGCGAATACCCTTCTTCTGCTGATCCTCTCACCAATTTCTGTGCATATAACAGTGCTCTGTATGAAGTGGTGTAATCAAGCGTCATGCCAAACATGTTCTTCATTGCATCAGTGATATGCTGTGGAGTTATCCCATCAATGATCCCAACACGATCAATGAAAAGACTACCAACATACTTTGGAGTACAGTGTCTCCGCTGAGCGATTCGGTCTCCAATTGAGCATAAATGTTTTTCCACATACTTTGTTACCCAAAACGTGTTTGGCCCATGTTTCACACTCGCTCTGATCTTCCATCCACAACCGCTAACCCGACATATTGCCACAAGGAGAGTTTTTGTTGATTTGTATATTCTGAAAGAAAACCTACCCCTCACTGCTGTCAACCGCAGCTCTGAAAGCAGTGCATCCTTGCTAACAAAACTCTGGTTGACATAGATGCTGGTACAATCCGATTTTCCTCCTTCAATAGCATTTGTCTTAGCATATGTCTTTTCAATTTCTTCAAAACAAATATTATCATCATCTTCCTCGTCCTCATCTAGAACCTTTCCATAAAAACTGTAATCCCCACCATTCTGATCCGTTTCACCAACAATAGTGTTATCAGCATCCTCCTCCCCATTTTCCTCCTCCCCATTTTCCTCCTCCCCATCTTGATTTTCATCTTCAACAGACTCATTATCACCAACATCTTCAAAACATTCATCAGCCTCATCATTATCACCAACATCTTCTTCCCATTCACCAGCTTCATCATTATCACCAACATCTTCTTCCCATTCACCAGCTTCTTCTCTTTTCTCTGAAACCGTTTCCACCTTGCTGCGGCTTGATACACAAAGACATACTCTATGCGTTTTGAGTATCTCGAGCAAGTTTCGAACTTGTCTATCACTTGTAACATGAATGGGAGGACTGCCTGGAGTCATCATCATTTCTGCTGGTAATGAGTAGCTAATCTCCACAGTCACTGATCTCATATCCAAGTTATAATCTTCTTGAGCCATTGCAACAAGTTCAGCATGTGTTGAATCTTCATTCAATAAAAACAATCTTGCTCCTTTGAGATCATCAACCACAAAATCCCAACGGAAATCTCTCAACAACCATTCTCCATACACTGCATGTAACTTAAAAATCATCTGCAAATATTCAAAATAAAACACATTAGTAAACATAGAGAAAATGAAGAAGTTCAACAAACATTATCGCAGACGACTTAGATTTAAGTCGTCCAGAAGACTTAAAGGTAAGTCGTCTAAAGAGGTCACTTTTGCAATTGAAAATTAAAAGGGACGACTTAATTCTAAGTCGTCCGGCTTTGTTTGTTAAAAAAAAAATTTCAGACGACTTATATATAAGTCGTCTACGAAAAACGGGCTAGTTTTGCATTTGACCGAATCGTGTTAGATCTTTGACTATTTCTGGACGACTTATAAATCAGTCGTCTCTGGAAAGTAAAAAATTTCAATATTTTATTCAAACTAGACGACTTACACGTAAGTCGTCCCAGGTTAGTTTTGTAATTGAAAAATAAAACTTGAAATTTAACTTTCTCCAGACGACTTAACTAAAAGTCGTCCAGCTAGACGACTTAATTTAAGGTCGTCCGGGATAAGCAAGGTTTGGACGACTTAATTGGGAAAAATTCTGGACGACTTTGCTTTCCCCGGACGACTTTAAATTAAGTCTTCTGACGGGACGACTTTATATTATGTCGTCTGGTAAAAATTAAATTATGAAGTTTTATTTTTCAACTACAAAACTAACCTAAGACGACTTACACATAAGTCGTCTAGTTTAATAAAATATTGAAATTTTAACTTTCCGAGAGACGACTGAATTATAAGTCGTCCAGAAATAGTCAAAGATCTGACACGATTCGGTCAAATGCAAAACTAGCCTGTTTCTCGTAGACGACTTATATATAAGTCGTCTGGACTGTGTTTTTTCAACAAACAAAGCTGGACGACTTAGTTTAAGTCGTCCGTTTGACCAGAAGACTCATCAGTAAGTCTTCTACATACAGATGACTTACTTGTAAGTCTTCTACGCGAACAGATTTTGAAAAAAATTCAAATTCGTACCTTAAACTAGGTGAGATGACTTTGTTTGCACACAGGGTCTTCTCCAACCACCCAGAACCTCAAACGAAAGCAACCGTAAGTCAAAACGAAAGAAATATGGCTCCAAACAATTTTGAATCAAAAGCTTCAGTTTTTTGGATGAATATGGAGAGAAAGTGAAAGAAATGTTGTTTTTAGTTCATAACAATTGAAACAGAGAGAGTGTAAAGAGATTTACGTGCATTAAAGGGCATTAAAAGCTCCAAACAGTTCGTACAAGGTTGTTCCCACTATTCATGGCAGTGGCAATATTGTAAATACTTGAAGAAAATGAGGTTGAGACAGTAAAGAAGCCATTTTCGAAAAAAAAAAAAAAGGGTTAATGGCATTTTCGTAGATAAAATGCAGATGTGGGGTTAAAAAACTCAAAAAAAAATGAGTCAAAAGAAAAGGTTAGTTTTCTGTTTGAATTCAAGTTTTGAGTCACTTTTGCAATAAGCCCAAATAAAAATTGAGCTTATTATTTTTCATCACAATAAAAAGGGTTAAATAAAAAAACGAAATAGTACAAGTGAACAATTGCATCTCTTCAGTGCATCCTTTCAATGTATCTCTTCAATGAAGAGTTGTCTTATTACAAATGAAAAGTTGTGTATTTTCTCTTTAGAAATCTTAAAAAATTAAACTATTTAACTAAAAGACACAACATTTAACACATGCACTCTTTCACTAAACTCAAATACAACTAACAGTTACTAACAATTTTTCATGTTAAAAATATTTACGAGATGCAAATTTTCAACTAGGTATTAAGCGTTACAATGGTTGATAGTAAATTATTGCAATGGTTGGCTAAGGGATGCAATAGTTAACACCAAATTTTATAATGGTTTATCACTAAAATTAAATAATAGATTTAAGTAATTTTTATGAAAAAACACAAGTTTTTATAAAGAAAGAAATATATAATTCTTAAAACAAATATTTTTTAGTTTTTATTAAAAGACAAAACCTTTCAACATTAATATGATTACTATTACTATTAAAAAAATTTTAGGACCACTAAATGTAAAAAAAAACAATTCTAACCTTCGGATTCTAACTCTTCAAATTATTTTTAAACAAAATATACAAATTATGAATAGGTGTGTCTCTTACTATTCAAAAGATATGTCATTTCAAATAAATAACTGCTCAAAACATAAAGTTTTTTATGATGAAAATATATGATTGTGTCTATTTAAAAGATGTGTTGTCTAAAATAAGTTTTTAAAGATGAAAATGTATAATTGTGTCTATTTAAAAAGATGTGTTGTTTGAAATAGATGATTGTAGAAAGAAGAGTTGCCAAAAAACGTTGATGACATCATGCAAGAGTTGTTTATATCCATTAGATCATAAAATCAAGAGAATTCTGACCATCAGATCAAAAAAAATTCATATAAAAAAAGATGATGTCATGGGAGGACCACAACTGGTTTGCTATTATATTATTATTATTATTATTATTATTATTATTATTATATTATATTATTATTATTATTATTATTATTATTATTATTATTATTATTATTATCATCATCATCATTAGTTATTTTATATTATTTTTAACCCGAAATGAAGATATGTGGGAAATTACAACTGAAATTAAATTAAATATATACAACATACTACCTAAAGCTTAAATATGATAGACTATATTGACGAGTTCGTATTAGCAATCCCGGATCATATATTTTAATCCCTTCTCGGTTTTTATAATTCAGAGAAAGGAGTTATAGACATCTCACTGTCCTCCACTATCAAATCCACCACATCCTTTGAAGCTCGTAATACAATTGAAGGGACAATAAATTTCATTCTCGAGAGAACGAAGTCACAACCACCCTAGACCAAACTGAAAACTAGCTGAGATCGGCACCACTTTGGTAAGAAGTAATAGAGAACATGCAATCAAAAAGAAAAAGACTTCTCGTATCATATGGGTCAAGAAACACCACATCAAGACTAGGATGGTGGATACCCAAAACACACAAATACAACAGGAAAGACAAAGCTCTTATAACTGATGAGGAACTCTTCAAACCCTCCCATTTCACCCTTAAGAACTAGGGGTGATGCTTCACTTGCAGAAAGAAGACCAACCGGTGAATGAACGGAGGCTTCACACAAACACACAAAATCAGAACCCACAACCCAAATAGCAAAAATCTAGTGAAGGCTAACCACTTGTCAAAACCGCAGAGAGAACAAGACAAAGGACGAAGAAGATCGACTAGGATGAGGGTGGCAGACATCTCCACGTGCCAACCCAAAACCAGAAGACCGACATTCACCAAGAGATGTCGCGGCCTAACACCTCCAGAAGACTTAAGACATCACATTCCTGGAGGTAAACATCTATATGGTTTCAACATCTCGGTGAGGAGAAACGAAAGAAGAGGAGAGGCAAAGGGAATACGAATGAGGGGAAAGGAAAAGTCGGCGGCGGCAGCCCATCGAGCACCATCATAAGCCGGGGGGACGATCATCAAAATGGGCTTTCTTTCTGGATAGGAAATAAGAGAGAAATTTGTTTTGGTTCAATAGTTGATATGCTCAAATTCACCCTAAAGCAACTCTGCAATTTCACAGTTATAGTACTTAGGTCAAATCCACATGGACTGAGATCACTTAATAGACTTATGTCTATCAGATTAATTTAGGCGATATATAATGTAATTAAAAAAACGATTGTAAAGCAGATGGAGAAGCCCTAGATCTAGAGAAAACAATCATGTAATTCAGAATTGCAGTTAATAGATGCTAAGCGTTTATAAAGAACAGTTCTAGAATTCAAATCACAGAAATCAAGTCAATCAATTTGCATCGCGAAACTTTTTCTATCTATGTCTAGATCATAAAATCCTAATTTCTTTGTGAGTTCATAAAACTAAGACAAGCATAATGATCAGGTTTCATAAGCTCACTAACCCTTTATATATTACTTAATTATTATGAGTTTCCAAGTTAAAACCAATTGACAATTAATGGATTAGCCCTAACCATTTATATATTACTTAATTATTTCTCCAATTACCAATGTGGGACTTTATTCATTAACACTCTGCCGCTGAAGGGAGCACAAATCAATGGGTGATATAAACCTCTACAAAAACAAAATGATGCATGAGAAATTGAGATAATAACAAGAATAGATTCTTTCAAAAAAAAACAAGAACATATTTACAATCGTATTAACGTTTTCAGTGAAAATGACAACTTCTCACCGCTGATAATAATTGTGAAAAACGTACGTCATATTTGAATTAGTTACTAAATATGTAAAAGGTAACTAAGATCATAAAGACCATACAAACAACATCTCTTCCCAAAACATCTAAAATTAGTTACTATCTCTATCAAAAAGAAAAGAAAACAAGACTATATTATTGTCGAGTTCCCAAGAACTCTCATTCTTGATCAGTCTCTTAATTGGAGGTCAAACGTAAAAATGCTGGTCTTCTTTTAAATAAACGTGTTGGTTTAACCAAAGACATTTCTTTTAAATAAACGTGCTAGTTCAACCTATACTAAACTAGAAGATAATGATTTATATATAACACCTTTTTTTGTCAACTTATATATAACACCTTTTTACAATATTTAGACCGATCTAATAAGTTAAAACTGTTGAAGGATCAATAAGATGGTAACTTCAAAACAGTAACACGGCAAAGGGCTAAGTGGAGTTTGGTTTACAAGTGAACATTAATTTAAATTTCAAATGTAATACAGTCGAATTATCTATATTATTAAAGTTGAAGTACACAATTGAATTGTTTGTAAACAAGGATAGTATAATAAATGATATAAATGAGATATGTTTGGAAATATGGATAGTAGAGATGTGTATTTTCTTTTATTTACACATTTAGCCATGGTATTTTCAATAAATTAATAACAAATGAGAATTGTATAGAAACATGAATAACATATTTAATACTTCTTTTTATTTAAACATTTAGCCATTGTTTTTACAATAAATTTAAACAACCTTCATTCTATATTTTTTTATTTACAATTATGTCACTATATTTACAATTGTTTTTATTTACAATTCTTTATAGTGAAAATAAAAACACAAACTGAAATATAAATAGTATATTATATTAAAAAAATATAAAAAACAATTGTAAATATAGTTTCTACATCGTCTTTCCTCTTTCTTCAGCAAGCTTCTCTCCATATCTTTCCTTAGCTTCATTAAACTCTCCCTGGATTACAGAAACCTCTGTAGCATTCCAGTGGCATTCCAAAAAAAAATAAAAAACAATTACTTAATTATTATGAGTTTCTACATCGTCTTGGGTTCAATTGGTTTTAAATTTGGTTTTAGGACCACTAAATGTAAATTAAAAAACAATTCTAACCGTGAGATTCTAACTCTTCAAATTATTTTTTTAACAAAATACACAAATTATGAACAAGTATGTCTCTTACTATTCAAGAGATATGTCATTTCAAATAAATAAATGCTCAAAACATAAAGTTTTTAATGATGAAAATATATGATTGTGTCTATTTAAAAGATGTGTTGTTTAAAATAAGTTTTTACTGATGAAAATGTATAATTGTATCTATTTAAAAGATGTGTTGTTTGAAATAGATGATTGTAGAAAGAAGAGTTGCCAAAAACGTTGATGACATCATGCAAGAATTGTTTATATCCATTAGATTATAAAATAAAGAGAATTATGACCATCAGATCAAAAAAAATTCATATAAAAAAGATAATGTCATAGGAGGACCAAAACTGGTTTATTATTATTATTATTATTATTATTATTATTATTATTGTTATTATTATTATTATTATCAATAGTTATTTTATATTACTTTCAACTCGAAATGAAGATATGTGGGAAATTACAACTGAAATTAAATTAAATATATACAACATACTACCTAAAAGCTTAAATATGATAGACTATATTGATGAGTTGGTATTAGCAATCCCGGATCATCCATTTTCATCCCTTCTCGGTTTTTGTAATTCTGAGAAAAAAATTATAGACATCTCACTGTCCTCCACTATCAAAACCACCACATCCTTTGAAGCTCGTAATACAATTGAAGGGACAATAAAGTTCATTCTCGAGAGAACGAAGTCACAACCACCCTAGACCAAAACTGAAAACTAGCTGAGATCGGCACCACTTTGGTAAGAAGTAATAGAGAACCTGCAATCAAAAAGAAAAAGACTTCTCCTATCATATGGGTCAAGAAAAAGACTAGGATGGTGGATACCCAAAACACACAAATACAACAGGGAAGACAAAGCTCTTATAACTGATGAGAACTCTTCAAACCCTCCCATTTCACCCGTATGAACTAGGGGTAATGCTTCACTTGCAGAAAGAAGACCAACCGGTGAATGAACGGAGGCTTCACACAAACACACAAAAATCAGAACCCACAACCCAAATAGCAAAAATCTAGTGAAGGCTAACCACTTGTCAAAACCGCAGAGAGAACAAGACAAAGGACGAAGAAGATCGACTAGGATGAGGGCGACATACATCTCCACGTGCCAACCCAAAACCAGAAGACCGACATTCACCGAGAGATGTCGCGGCCTAACACCTCCAGAAGACTTAAGACATCACATTCCTGGAGGTAAACATCTATATGGTTTCAACATCTCGGTGAGGAGAAACGAAAGAAGAGGAGAGGCAAAGGGAATACGAATGAGAGGGAAAGGAAAAGTCGTCGGCGGCGGCAGCCCATTGAGCACCATCATAAGCCGGGGGAACGATCATCAAAATGGGCTTTCTTTCTGGATAGGAAATAAGAGAGAGAAATTTGTTTTGGTTCAATAGTTGATATGCTCAAATTCACCCTAAAGCAACTCTGCAATTTCACAGTTATAGTACTTAGGTCAAATCCACATGGACTGAAATCACTTAATAGACTTATGTCTATCAGATTAGTTTAGGCGATATATAATGTAGTTAAAAAACGATTGTAAAGCAGATGGAGAAAGCACTAGATCTAGATAAACCAATCATGTAATTCAGAATTGCAGTTAATAGATGCTAAGAGTTTATAAAGAACAATTCTAGAACTCAAATCACAAAAATCAAGTCAATTTATTTTCACCGCGGAACTTTTTCTATCTATGTCTAGATCATAAAATCTTAATTTCTTTGTGAGTTCATAAAATTAAGACAAGCATAATGATCAGATTTCATAAGCTCACTACATTCCTAAACCAACTTTATTTACAAATAGTTATTTAGCTCATCACGATTAATTCAAACAATCATTAAATCTTTTGCATATCACCAATTATACTATAATCCAGGCTATGGAAAAAACAATGTCCAACTGGCTGGTTCGCAAAGACTAGCTCATCCAACAGGCGGGGCTCGATCATAGCCAAATTGGTGATCCCAATCTCACAGGCCTGGTCCAAAAAGGTTCATTGTAGGGCCGAATTGATCATCAAGAATCATGGCCCAAATAAAAAGGGTCTCGTGGCGCATGCTGAGGTCAATTGGGTCATGCAGGCAGTTGAGTCCTTTCAGTTTTCGCCTTCTCGAGACTACTTGTTCTTCTTCACCGAGAGAAGAAAATTGTCGGCATGCGATCCACCAGAACGACTCAGCTTTGATCCACCACCACAACTCGTTTTGTTCTTCCCCTTCGAGTTTCCATCCACTGCCACACCTCGTCTTCGTCTTCACTTCGGAGCTTATATATTTGTGTTTGGTACATGCCATAATTTTGGTTTGTTTCTTCTCTATTGTTCGCTAGTCTCACAAGAGGTCTATTTATGAGTTGACGTTCATGTCGAATTTGTTGATATTTCTCTTAGGCTTCTGTTTTTGTTCTTATTCACTCTCTGTTTTGCACTTGCGTAACAATGCACAAGCACACACTCATACTCTCTTGACTCTTTCTTTACGTTTGTTCTTGTTCCTATAGAGAGAGAAGAGAAAACTATTTAATTGTCTACATTTCTTACAGTGATCTCAAAGATATATTTTAAACGACATTGCACACACATATCTGTAGAGAAAACAGAACACTCTCGATTTTCTCCATAGCCTTTTTTTTTTACTTAGACATAGGAGAACTAATCTCCATAAATAGCCCATACTTTTTGACTTACACTTAAGCTAATACAACAAGCAAACTCAAAAACTTTTACATACCAAACATAGTTTTCATTAAATCCCTTGACTTGTTTCTCTTCTTCTTTTCCACATTTTTTTTAATTTTTATGCAAACAAGACTCAAAAACTTTTACATACCAAAGTTTTCACTATGATTTGGTTTTTGGTTTTATTGATTTGAGCTTTGGTTGTGACTTATGTTTATGAACTTATCAATACATTACTTGCATTACTTGTATTACATTTTTGATAGACTCTTCCATTACGCTTTGCTCTCTCATACATATTTATGACAAACTTGAACTTTTGTATAGTCTTAAACAAAATTTTAGAGAATTATGATCAGCTTTGTCAAGGAATTCTTTGTGGTGAACATTAAATGTGTCACTAAGCCAGATTTCCGAGATGGTCATTAGGCGCTAGTCGGGTTCCTCTTGAGGCATCTGGATACCAGGGTCATCAAAATAAAAGAAAATGTGTCACCAATTTTTTTACTTGTTATGGTTGTCCGGCAGGCCAAACCGCTTACTGCATATATAGGAGCTGGGCGAGATTGGTCTAGAGACAGTCCTTAAATGATAGGTGATATCTTGTGTTTTAATAGATTTTATCATTCATTTATCATGCATTTTGATCATCTAGGATAGCATTTAGACTTGTTTAGTTTGCATTGCATTGCATTTGTTCTTATCAGGTGATGGAGATGCCAAATAGTGACTTTGGAGCAATTGGAGGTGGATTGGAGGCAAGATTGGTGTTTTTCGAGTTCATGGTGTGATGACCAAGTGTCCCAGCGGCTTCATGTGACAGGCAGCGGCATTTTGACCTTGCAGGAAGCCGATGCACATCACCCAGCGGCCTAGCGTCACCCAGCGGCCTGGCGTCCTGACGAGAAGCCGGTGCAGAAGTTCTGCTGAAAATTCTAAGTGTTGGAGCGGCCTTTGGTGCAGTGGCTTCACCAAACCGCTGGAGAAAAAACACACCTCCCTGCCCAACTTCGACTTCTTGCAGCGGCTTGGTGAACGTGACGAGAAGCCGGTGTGCATATCCCAGCGGGTTTTTGCACCCCTCAACGGCTTTTTGTCAGCGCCAAAGGCAGTTGCGACCATTTTCATAGTTAGCATCTGAGAGTTGACCAGACTTGTTTTTATTCTTTTATCCTTATGTTTCTAGCTACTATAAATACTTTGTAGACCTAATCTTTGGGATCATCTTAATTTCTCTTAAGAAACACAAACCCTTTTGGTGAAAGCTCTTTCCTTTAATCAAATCATCATCTTGTTCTTGTGTTTTTGAGTGATTTTAAGTTCCTTTCTTCCTTTCTTTACATGATTAAGCTTAAATCTCTCATGAGTTTAAGAGGAATCATGGTGATTAGTGAGTAGTCCTCTTTTGGATTCATGGGTTAGGGAGACTAAGGGTGATTAAGCTAGATCTAAGGTGTTTAGGTATAGATCTTTCTATTTCCTTTCTTGTAGAGTGTTCTTAATGCATCTTTTGAGTTGGCCTCTCAAAAGTTGAGTTTTAGACATTTCCCACCCACAAGGTGTTTGATGAAATGTCTGAGCCAACTCTCCTAAGCTTTTAACACACTTTGCCAAAGAGATTTTTTGTTAAAGGTGTTAAGATGACTAGTAGACTTGATTTTAATGATTGCTTTTATGACATTCAACCAAAGAGATTTGATGCTTGAGTCATCTTAGCAAATGAGCATCCATCTAGAGATAGAGTTTGTTTAGGATTGTGTCTAGGCCTAAGGTTAATAGATTGATTGAAAGCTGTCACCTTTAGTTCAGAACTTGATCACCCAAAGTCTAATCCCTTATCCCATGAGTTCTCCCATCTCATAATCAAAGAAAGGTTATTGTTTTATTGCATTTCAGTATTGCTCTAGTTTAAAACTCATTTCACTTTTGGTTTGCACTTAGATTAAGCATGAATTTGTGTTCTCAGTGCATTGAAATCACCTAGGATTGGTTCGACATCTCATATACTATTGCATTTGATAGGGACTTTGAAAAGTTCTATCATCAATAGGGCCTGAAACAAAACCAAAATGGGGGTCCACATTTATATTGTAAAGATATAAAATACAAAAAAAAACAAGAATGATAAAGTAGAAAAAATTGAAAAAAAAAAATTAAAAAGTTGAGGAGATAGAAAAGACAATAAAAAGTAAAAGTTTATATAAAAGTAAGATTTGTTTATGTTAATGTGGGTTCCATGATAATTATGAATTTTATTAGTGTTTTTCTTCTTCAGTTCATTGTACAGATAATACTTCTAAACTTTAATAGTATATTTTTTTTTTTAAATGCAACTTTTGAAAATGAGAGACCTAGGCATAGATTTCACCTTTGCTTTGCTCATGGACGCCCCTGGATTCGTCATACCTCCGGTGGGTTGGGCCCGCATGAGCCCAAATAAAATGCAGTCCGCAGCGGGCGGAATAGGACGGGTGTGGGACGACCTATTTGTCTTCTCTATTTCTCTACTCTACCCACAATCATCATTCATAAAAATAAAACTACACTGTTCGCAACGGTTCTTTCTAAAATCTAATTTGAGTTGAATATTTCGGTTTTGGCACGTACGAGATGATACAAATTTAACGTTATGTATTGTGGACTATGGAATGAGGTTTTTTTTTCTTTCTGAAACTTACGTATTGAGTTTATTCAGGAAAAGGAAAAAAAAGAATCCGAGTCTGATATATAATCATAATTTGAACGGTAACAGACGATACAGTATCCACTCAAAATTTTGTATTTCCTCCACGTGCTTAATAAACACATGGAGAACAGAAAAAGGCCGGCAAAAAGACAATAAATGTCAAAAAATCAAATTCCGTGACACCCCAATTATTGCAAAGGTTTCGACAAATGACGAAAGAAGACAAGGAAGACGCCAGATAACAGAGGGCAATAAAGTCATTAGAAATCCTCAGTGAACGGTGGAAACAAGAGCACCAGTCGTTTCACAACTACTCGCAAATTGCAATAACACTCTTGTTGCTATATAAAGAGCACGAGAGCATTGTTTATGAGAGACAAGTGAGCTTCAGCTACTACTACTTATTGCTTATTAATTCCTAAAAAGCTTTAAAATGGCTGCAAATTACAACGAGAAGCTTCTTCTCAACTATGTTCCCGTATACGTTATGCTTCCGGTAACTCATCACCATTCACTATTTGGATTTACATCATTTCGCTAATGTATCTATAGTTCAGTTCGGGTCCGGCCATATGTAGTTAGCTGCTTAAAACGTTAAAAGAGAAGAAGAAAATTTATACATAAATTCTGTTACAAAAAAAAAAAAATTATACATAAATTACTGTAAATTTGTTATCATATCTTATATTTTATATGAATTTTGGCGTGTAAAGCTGGTAGTACTTCGTGAATTTTGACCTATGATTAGTCCAGGTTCAACTACTACCACTTGTCATATAGTTTATACATGATTTAATATTTTTTCTTTGTTATTATTAGAAAATTAAAATAAAGTTGAATGCAGTTGGGAGTGGTGAATGTGGAAAACGTATTCGTGGACCCTGAAACGCTTGAAACGCAGCTCAAGCGTCTCAAAGAAGAAGCTGGAATCGATGGCGTTATGGTCGACGTTTGGTGGGGAATCATTGAATCCAAAGGCCCTAAACAATATGACTGGACCGCTTACAAAACGCTTTTCCAGCTAATCGCACGTTTAGGACTCAAAATCCAAGCAATCATGTCATTTCACCAATGCGGTGGAAACGTTGGCGACGTCGTCACTATCCCAATCCCGAAATGGGTTCGAGAGGTTGGTGAGAGCGATCCAGATATCTACTACACTAACCGTAGAGGAACAAGAGATATTGAGTATCTCTCACTCGGTGTCGACAATCTTCCTCTCTTTGCTGGAAGAACTCCTGTTCAGGTAAGTAGAATAATAGCGCTTGCGTTCTGGAGAAAACGCCAACCAGCGTTTTGTTAAATAGATTTACATTTTTTATTATTCAGATGTATAGTGACTACATGAGTAGCTTCAAGGAAAACATGTTGGAGTTACTAGAAGCTGGAACCATTGTTGACATTGAGGTCGGTCTTGGTCCTGCCGGTGAGCTTCGTTACCCTTCTTATCCACAAAGCCAAGGATGGGTGTTTCCAGGCATTGGAGAATTTCAGGTTAGTTTGTATATAATATCATACATGGTTTGTCTTAATACGATTTTTTCACTAAAAGGTTGCGATTTGGTGGTTCCAGTGTTACGATAAGTACTTGAAGAAGGAATTCAAGGAAGCAGCCGCGAAAGCAGGTCATCCGGAGTGGGATCTGCCGGAGGACGTCGGAGAATACAACGACAAGCCGGAGAAAACTGGGTTTTTCAGGACAAATGGGACCTATGTCTCGGAGGAGGGGAAGTTTTTCTTGACATGGTACTCGTCCAAACTTATCTTTCATGGAGATCAGATCATAGGAGAAGCCAACAAGATCTTCGCTGGACTTAAAGTTAACTTGGCTGCCAAGGTATTATTATTACTATAAACAAGTCATATTGATAAAATGATAACTAAATCAAAACTAATTCAAATTGCATGAAACGGAACTGACAAAAAAGCTACATCAGTATTAGCAGGAAAACCAGCTTAATCACTAATGGTTCCATTTGGTTTAATGTTAATGACAAAACAAAACACTCTTCAACATTTTTCAAGTAAACTTGTCTTGCAAGGTAACTAGTTTATGAATCTTAATTGTTTACGTGAACAAGATAGGTTTCTGGAATTCACTGGTTGTACAACCACCACAGCCACGCTGCGGAGCTTACTGCCGGATATTATAACCTCTACGAGAGAGATGGTTATCGCCCGATCGCTAGGATGCTCTCAAAACACTACGGCACTCTCAACTTCACTTGCCTTGAGATGAAAGATACCGACAATACTGCCGAAGCCATGAGTGCTCCACAAGAACTTGTTCAAATGGTACACCAAGATAATAGATTTGGGCATTCACATTCAACGGTCTGTATCTTGATTTATTTTGGTAAATCATTTATTTAGGTATTGAGCAGATCATGGAAAGAAGGCATAGAAGTTGCTGGTGAGAACGCATTAGAGACCTATGGAACCAAAGGTTACAATCAGATTCTACTTAATGCGAGGCCTAACGGGGTTAACCATAACGGTAAGCCGAAGCTGAGAATGTACGGCTTTACTTACCTTCGGTTGTCCGATACGGTCTTTCAAGAAAACAACTTTGAACTCTTCAAGAGGTTTGTGAGGAAAATGCACGCTGACCAAGTAAGTACACTTCAAAGTCATAAGAAACTATACGTTTTTTCTTATAACATAATGTCTTTAAAATGGGAATTATCATTAAGGATTACTGTGGAGATGCGGAGAAGTACGGGCATGAGATTGTGCCGTTGAAGACACCGAACTCTCATCTGACGATGGAGGATATCTCAGACGCGGCTCAGCCAAGTGGAGCATTCAAGTGGGACTCTGAAACCGACATGAAGGTTGATGGTTGACCATCTTAATTATCGTCAAACAAAATAAGAGAAGGAAGTGGTAATAAAGGGTTTTTGCAACTTCTACTGCAAAACTGTTATATGGTGGCTACAAACTTATATTTGTCGTATGTTTTCGGTTACGGAATAAAGAAACCGTTTTGGTTTGTATTGTGTGAAGTGAACGGTGATAAAGTTTGTGTAATTATGCTTGAATTAAAGATTATGTAATTTTGTGTAATTGTGGATGAATAAAGTGTTTAATAATAATAGATTAATAAGATTTTGTTTGTATAAATTGCGCATCATCATTGCAAAAAAAATTTATACTATAACTACGTTTTTTGTTTGTTACTCTTACAACAAATTTATAACACCAATAGTTGTTTTTTCGTAGCACGTTTTTACGACGAATCAACAAAACATTCTGTAACAACCTACCACGTGGGTCCTAAGCTGGCTCTATAGATTACAAATCCTATTTTTTCACCTGTAAGCCAAAAGTTTTTTTCAAGTAGATTACTGGTACGTTTGCTGTACCTCGAATCAAAGATCTTGGCAGTGCCGGACTAACCTTTGATACTGCCCCAATCAAAATTTAAAACTATGCCCTTATATAATTTTTATCAGTATCGCTAAACAATGGAAAATAACGTAAATATTCATTAAGAAAATCAAAACCTACAATCTGTTTATAAAAATAGTGATATTATATACACTTATTGTTAGAAATATAATTTTACTTATATTTTTCTACAAAATCATGCATTAGAATCATATAGTCAAGTCTTTAAACCATGACCACTTCAATTGATAGTATAACTAACTCATTTAATTTTTCTGGTTATATAGAAAACCGCAAATAAATCTTTATTAGCATCAATTTCGAAAAACTTCTCTCATCTGTGGCGACTACATCGAAATGGTCAACAATATACGATAAACAATTTATGTGTTTCAAACTTTTCGGACATTGATTATCAAAGAATCTTTAATTTCTTAAACAAATTATCACTAATTATATATTAAAGCGTAATATTTCTTAAAGAAACTTCCAGGTTCAAACATGATGCCCTCAAAAATATCTTCGCTTGTATCTATTAACTTTTTAAAAATTAAACAAAAATCCAAAAACAAATTCATAATTTTAGAATTGTTCAAATCTGAATTGAAAAGAAATTAGAACTAGAGATTTAACAAATTTTATTCTAAATAAAAATGCATAATAAATTATATTTTAATAAGAAAACTACAACTAAATTTTTTTTTAAAAAAGTATGCCTCACTAATTTGGATGCCCTAATCCGTTACTTGGGTGGCTTGCCCTCTGGGCCGGCCCTGGATCTTGGGTTCAGAAAACGCCAAATGCACTAATAACTTTATGGAGAGTCTGTAAAATCTCAAAGGTGATGGGTTCGGTAGAGCCAGCAAGGAACTTACGGGGCGGGTTGTTTCTATCAGGCGGGTTGTTAAAACAGTGTGGCAAATTAATTGATGGCAACCTATTCTATGGGAGAACTGTTAGAGGTGTCAATTGGACGGGTCATCAATGGGCTAGACCAATCCAATTTAGTTTGGGTGGGCTATGGACGTGCCCAATTAATAAATGGTCCAATTGGACAAAAGGCCAATTGGTCTATGGTTTAATCGGACAAAGACCAAATGGACAATGAGTGTTCATAGGCCTCATAAAAATATAGTTTTATAATTTATTGAAAAACACACAGTTTTAACGAAAAATCAAAACTTTGCAATTTAATAGAAAAACGTAATTTTACGGTTCTAGCTGAAAACATAATTTTACGGTTGACAGGAAAACATAATTTTACGATTGACAGGAAAACATAATTATACGGTTTTGACGGGAAAACATTATTTTACGGTTTTGATGGGAAAACATAAATTACGATTTCGACATGAAAAACATAATTTTCGGTTTTGGCATAAAATGTAATTTCTCTGTTTTTGCGGAAAGGCGTGATTTCTTGATTTTGGCACGAAAACGTGATATTTCGGTTTTTGGCGGAAAACACAATAACTCAATTTTGGTGGAAAATATGATTTTTCGGTTTTGATGGGAAAAACGTGATTTCTCGGTTTTGGTGGGAAAATATGATTTCTTGGTTTTAGCGGGAAAATGCAATTTTTTGGTTTTGGCGGAAAACGCGATTTTCCGGTTTTGGCGGAAAACGTGATTTCCGGTTTTGGCGGGAGAACGCGATTTCCCGATTTAGACAGGAAAACACGATTTCTCGGTTTTGGCGGGAAAATGCAATTTCCTGGTTTTGGCGGGAAAACGCGATTTCTCGGTTTTGGCGAAAAATGCGATTTCTCGGTTTTGGCGAAAACGCGATTTCTCGGTTTTGGCGGGAAAACACGATTTTTTGGTTTTGGCGGGAAAATGAGTTTTTTTTTGTTCGGGCAGAAAACAAAATTTCTCGGGTTTGGCGGGAAAACGTGATTTCTCGGTTTTGGCGGAAAAATATGATTTCTCGATTTTAGCGGGAAAACACAATTTTTTGGTTTTGGCGGAAAACGTGATTTTCCGGTTTTGACGGGAAACGCGA
The DNA here is from genome assembly GCF_000801105.2 of Raphanus sativus. NCBI lineage: Eukaryota > Viridiplantae > Streptophyta > Magnoliopsida > Brassicales > Brassicaceae > Raphanus > Raphanus sativus. The sequence goes on from NC_079518.1 coordinate 14,715,277, forward strand.
TTTCCGGTTTTGGCGGGAGAACACGACTTCCCGATTTTGGCAAGAAAACACGATTTCTCAGTTTTGGTGGGAAAATGCCATTTCTTGATTTTGGCGGGAAAACATGATTTCTCGGTTTTGGCGAAAAAACGCGATTTCTCGAATTTGGCGGGAAAACACGATTTTTTGGTTTTGGCGGGAAAACACGATTTCTTGGGTTTGGCGGGAAAATGAGTTTTTTTTTTTGTTCTGGCAGAAAACACAATTTCTCGGTTTTGGCGGGAAAATTAGATTTCTTGGTTTTGGCGGGAAAACGCGATTTTCGGTTTTATCGGGAAAATGCGATTTTCCGGTTTTAGCAGGAAAACATGATTTCCTGGTTTTGGCAAAAAATGTGATTTCTCAGTTTTGGCGTGAAAACGTGATTTTCAGTTTTGGCGCAAAAACGTGATTTTCAGTTTTGACGCAAAAACGTGATTCTCGTTTTGGCAAGAAAACGTGATTTTCCGGTTTTGACGAAAAAAGTAATTTTTGATTTTGGCGGGAAAAAAACATGATTTTCAGTTTTGGCGGGAAAAAGGTGATTTCTCGGTTTTAGCATAAAGACGTAATTTTTTTATTTGGTGGAAAACTGGTAGAAAATATAGTTTTGGCAAGAAAAAAAAATATTTTTTTTAATTTTGGAAAAAAGATATATTTTCTAAAATTAAAGAAAAACGAAAAATAATTGATAAATACTAATGGTTGTCTATGGGTATGCCCATTGGACATGTTCTCTATTGGTCTTAGACATTTATTCGGACAATTGTCCAATATAGACCACTCAATATTGTCCATAATTGAAATGGTCTAATTGGACAAACCCAATTGAATTATGGACAGACTATTTGACACCTCTAGAAACTACTAAAGAGTAAGATTTTGGTTCGAAATAAAACACAGCAATAACCTACTTGGGAAGTCAGTAAAAACTCACAAATGAGGGATTATGGTCGGTGCTGTGTAGAGCCATCTTGAAAATCACGGAATGGGCATGTTACATATACGTTCTTTAATTTACATCCGATAACGGATTACCAGCGATATCCTACAACTTCTGATCAAATACTTACGAGTGCTTTATGACAAATGCTGATCCTCGTTAATCGACGTCTAATTTATGAGCAGATTAAGTTACCTTATAAATACAACGAAAATAGTTATGATGACTCGTCTGTTACGTCGATTGATTTACAAATAATCACGTTTCGTTCTTTATGCCTCATAATACCCATTTAATACAAACATCACTATGTATATAATGTTGATAAAAAAAAAAAAAAATGTTGATATATCATGATAATGTCTGTCTATTCTCGTTATGTTATTTCTCAAACCTGTGGAAAGGAAATAATTTTGTTAAAATATCATGTTTACATATTATTTTCTATTAAGTATTAACACTTGTATGTAAATGTGTATATTAGTAAAGAAAAGAGAAACAAGTGATTTTAGTATAAAACTAAAAAGAGTTGATATTACATATAAAAGTCATTTGAACCTATCTTTACTTCTTAACTTGTCAAGAATAACATAGGAGAAGTAAGTTGAAATACCAATGGTTGAAGAAAACACAATATTATAAATTTTCAGAAAGGATTACAAAATGATGAGAGACGTAAAAAATGATATATATTCTTATTGCTTAATAAGAATTATGCAATAATATTTTACAAGAAATTTTCTAGTTTAGAATAATGACAACAGTAATAATAATAATAATAATAATAATAATAATAATAATAATAATAATAATAATAATAATAATAATAATAATAATAATAATAATAATAATAATAATAATTGGCTGTGGGATTTTTTTCAATAAGAATATGATAGCATGTAATTGTGATTTACACTTTTTCAAAAAAATGTAATTGTGATTTACAGCTGATTTCGTTTAATTAACTTTTTAATTCAATTTTATACTACTCTTAACAGTCAATTTGAATGCAGTCTTGCGTAATATGGAGTTATATCTTATATTCTCTCCGCTTACGAAAATTTTTTATGTTTTAGAAAATATTTTCAATGTATTAATTAATGATAAAGTGCAAATTGAAAAAAAAAATAACAGTGTTTATCAAAATTCTGTTGATTAAAAGTTATGGAAAATAGATAATTACGGTAGTAATGCATTGATAGGTAAAATTTAATATTTCTTTTTAATATGTATGAAAATTCTAAAACATATATCTACTTATAACACCGAGGAATATATTATTTGAATACTATTATTTTAATGTCTATTAAGCCTTGCATATAAACATATAATATAGAAAAAGATAACATGTAATTATGATGTAAAATTAAAAAGAAGTTGATGACTATAAAGTTTCTCATTTGAATAAAACTTTGCTTCCGAACATGTCAAGAATAGCATAAAGAGAGAGGTAAAACACCACTAATTGGATAATACATGTTGTAAACGAATTTCACAAAGAATTACAAAATGATACGAGACTTGAAAGATCATGATTAGTATTTAGTAGGAGGTATGCTTTAATATTTACATGATAACAAAATAATAATAATTCATTTAAAATGATTTATATAGATATTTAACTAGACTAGTTTTCCCCTAATATATATGTGGAGAAATATATATATATATATATATATATATATATATATATATTTTTTGAGACTGATAATTGGCATAATTACAATTTTATTTTGTGAGAGAATAGATTGATCTGTCAGGTTTGATAATTATTTTATTACTTTCATAACGAAAAAAAATGCAGACATGAATTTTAATTTAAGAAGATTACACTAAATATAATTTGTTAACGCATAATATTAAACTATACTAAAACACCTATATATACCTAATATATAGGGAAATTGTTTAAAATACCACAAGTTAAGTATTAATTTTCGAAAAATAAAAGCAATCAAAAATATACTAACATTTAATTTGGGTTTAGGTTTTAGAGTGATTAGTGTTTATGGTTTAGTATTAAGAGGTTGGAGTTGATTTGTATATGTTTTATAAATATTTTGAAAACTTAGCTTAGTGTTATTTTATCACAAATTTAAAGTACTTATGGAAATAATCATTCATTAATGGTAAATATGAAAAGTGGTATCAAACTTGTGATATAATTAAAATTTTCTCTAATAAATACTGTAAATTTTGAGTATTTCTGGTATTCTATCAGGTCTCGGTTCGGGTCGGATCGGGATCCAAAACTTATGGGTCTTCCACGACAAAACCCATAGAACAAAATGACAATATCCATATCCAATTAGTTCAGGATTTTTCTAGTCGGTTCTGGTTCGGATTTTCGGATCCAGTAAAATGCCCAGATCTATAAAAGACACATAGAAAATCAGACAAAACAAGGACAGAGGAAAGACAATCAATGTCGGAAATCAAAATCTGTACAACCGGATATGACGAAAGAGGACAAGACACCAAAGTAAAAGACATCTGTCGTTTTTTGTTAAGGAAAGAATATCACCAGTCATATGATTAAGGAAAGAATATCACCAAAAGCCAACATATCTTCTGTTGCTCTACTATATAAACAGCACGAGAGCTTTGTTTATGAGAGACATATGAGCTTCAACTACTCTGCTACTTGTAACTTCATCTTCTATACTTTCTCTATTTGAATTTACCAAAAAGAAGAAAAATGGCTGCCAGTGACAATAAAAATTCTCTTCTCAACTATGTTCCGGTCTACGTTATGCTTCCGGTAAGTTGAGATCGATCATTCAGTAGGTTTACATCATTAGTTTTGCTAATGTTTCTACAGCTCAACTCTATGATTTTATTCTATGTGAATGCAATGAATGATTATATTACTTATTAGAGACAAAGTTCTATATCGGAAGTTAGAAGAAATCATTAGTACATAAGTGATATGGACCAACCCACTCAAACGGCTCCAATATTACATATCATTTAGCTCAACTTGAATCTACCGGAAAGATTCAATAAAAAAAGTCACTGAAGAGTGAAAAGTGAAATGAATTTGAATGCAGCTGGGAGTGGTGAACGAGAAAAATGAACTATCAGACCCTGAAACGCTGGAGGCGCAGCTCAAGCGTCTCAAAGAACAAGCTGGGATCGACGGCGTTATGGTCGATGTTTGGTGGGGAATCATAGAGTCCGATGGCCCTAAGCAATACAACTGGACCGCTTACAAAAAGCTATTCCAGCTTATCGCCAGTTTAGAACTCAAGATCCAAGCTATCATGTCGTTTCACAAATGCGGTGGAAACGTTGGTGACGTGGTCACGATCCCGATCCCCAAATGGGTCCGCAATGTCGGTGACAGCAACCCCGATATATTCTATACAAACCGTAAAGGAACAAGAAACGACGAGTATCTCTCAATAGGCGTCGATAATGTTTCTCTCTTCGACGGGAGAACCGCTGTTGAGGTAAGTATTATTCAAGTGTTTACGTTACGGAAAAAACAACTAGTAGCGTTTTAATAAATACTGTTTCGTGATCAGAGCCGGTCCTAGAATATTTAAGACCGGAAGCAAAAAAATAAATGTGGCCGAAAATGTAACTAGGGATGTCAAACCCAAGAACTGATGTAATTGAGATATGTCAGCATCACCACTAGACTAAAGAGGATTTACGAATTATGTGGCCGGAATTTATAGATAGATTAACGGCCGCAAGCGATTGCTTCATTGGCTTGATGTCAGGACCGGCTCTGTTCGTGATCATCAGTTGTACAGTGATTTCATGAGTAGCTTCAAAGAAAACATGTCGGATCTTATACAATCCGGTGACATTGTTGACATCCAAGTCGGACTTGGTCCCGCCGGCGAACTTCGTTACCCTTCTTACCCACAAAGTCAAGGCTGGGAATTTCCCGGCATTGGAGAATTTCAGGTCAGTTAGTCTCGCGTGTTTATTAGTTTAGCATGCTAGTATAGTAGTTTTGACGATTATTCCCCTGATAAAACGGTGCGTTTTGATGGTTACTTCTAGTGCTATGACACGTACTTGAGTAAGGATTTAAAGGAAGCGGCGGCCAAGGCAGGCCATCCTGAGTGGGATTTTCCGGAAGATGCCGGAGAATACAACGACAAGCCGGATGAAACTGGGTTTTTCAAGAAAAATGGGACTTATGTATCGGAGGAGGCCAAGTTTTTCTTGACATGGTACTCTAACAAACTCATCTTTCATGGAGACAAGATCCTAGGAGAAGCCAACAAGATCTTCAATGGGCTTAAACTTAACTTGGCTGCCAAGGTATTACGTAGTAGTATAATAATTAATTTATTCCGTGTTGACTTGTCTCGCAAGGTAACAAATAATATTCTACTAAACTGAGTATGTAGGTTTCGGGGATTCACTGGTTATACAACCACGACAGCCACGCGGCGGAGCTTACTGCCGGATATTACAACCTTTCAGAGAGAGATGGATACCGTCCCATCGCTCGGATGGTTTCCAAACACTTCGGCATTCTCAACTTCACTTGCCTTGAGATGAGAGATACCGACAATGCCGATGAAGCCCTAAGTGCTCCTCAAGAACTTGTCCAAGATGTAACAAATTCACGAGAATAAACTTTTAAATCTATTCAAAATTAAGTCTTCTGTAGTTTGATTTGTTTTGGTAAATCGTTGACGTATAGGTATTGAGCAAAGCATGGAAAGAAGGCATAGACGCTGCGGGTGAGAACGCATTAGAGACCTATGTAGCCAAAGGCTACAACCAGATTCTTCTTAATGCGAGGCCTAACGGGGTTAACCCTAACGGTAAACCGAAGCTGAAAATGTACGGATTTACTTACCTGAGGCTATCTGATACGCTCTTTGAAGACGATAAGTTTGAGCTGTTCAAGAAGTTTGTGAGGAAAATGCACGCTGATCATGTAAGCACATATACATAAACGCCACATTCAAACTCATAAAAATGTCTTTTTTCATTTTATATAATATATGTGTTGGAATGGAAACAATTTATTTAAGGATTACTGTGGAGACGCGGGACAGTACGGACAAGAGATTGTGCCCTTGAAATCGCAGAACTCGCAACTGACGGAGGAGGATATCGCCGACGCAGCTCAGCCAAGCGGAGATTTCGAGTGGGACTCTGAAACAGACATGAAGGTCGATGGTTGATCCCTCTCATCGTCAAACAAGTTAAGGGGAAGGAATTAATAAATAAAAAGGTTACGGAATATATAAACGGCTCCGATCTGTGAAGCGAGGGTGTTTATTACCGAATAAAGTGTGTTGTTCTGCTCGAATAATGTTTCTGTAAGTCTGGTTAAATAAAGTTTGTGAAATAAAAATTACTAAGCTTTTGTTTGTAAGAACAGTGAAAACATCTTCATCGCATACATTAGCACTACTATGTTTGTAAAAATGAAAAATAGATAACGACTCACTTCTATTTCATAAGTACCTGACAAGTCAGCACCTTTTTCCTAACACACAAACCTTGCAAAATACTTCTTTCTGTTTTGAAAAGATTCATATTTTAGAAACATAAATTGTTTCAAAAAACTTGTTTATTTTTATATTTTCAAAACAATACCTGATGATAAATTGTAAACTTTTCTTTCTAAACTTTATTTTACGGTACTTGTTTTTTTTTGACAAATATATTCTATTAATTCTGAAGCATGACCAATTGATAGAAGGTTGTGTTGTGTCCAATTAATAAATTGACCATGTAAAATAATAAACCAAATATTATACAACTATAATAAATCAAACTCTATTAACTGTAATTAAAGGAAACTATTTCTAAACCACCTAAAAAGAAACTACTTCTAAAATCGCCGTTGCTAATTTCATTACTTTTTAAATATCACCCTTTAGTTCCAAAATATTAGGAAACACTTTCCACCAGACTACGTGGCTATTCTCTATTTTTGTTTTGATCACATAATTATTAGTTTAACCTGCATTTATTTAGATGTATTTTGTAAATAAATATTAATGATATTAATATGCTAGAAACTAGGTTTAGACTACTTCCCAATTGTTCTGATATAGTTGTGAGATAATAAGACTGTGGATGGACTATGGTGTAGTTTAATTAATTTTAATATATGACTAGATTTTGATTTGTTCTTTAAAAGATGAATATATTTTTGTTTTAATTTCTTTTGAGAAAATTAGTTTTCATATATGTATTTTTAATTATATTTGTGGTTGTTAGTATTTAAACAAAACTAGATACAATTATATAAAGAAAATAATCAATGGATCCTTAAATAAATGAAATAAATAGTTGGACATAACATTTATCAATAAGCATATTTATAATTTAATAGAATAGATTATAAATATATCAATATTGAAAAATAAAATAAAAATTACGTTTAAAATATAGTAAATTTTTAAAATCTATTTTATTTATTTTTCATTTCACATAAGAATTTAATTTAAATAATTTTTAACAAGTTGAAAGGAAGACATATAATAAAATACAATAATATAAAAATTAAAATTAATTGAGTATCTAATTCAGATAATGAAATTAAATCTAAAATTTATAAAAGTAACAATTTAAATAAATTGGGTTAAATATTGGTCATCCACTGGTTCAATCTATAGCTTTTGGTTTTAGCGGGTCTTATTATGTTTTAAGTTTATATATATATATATATATATATATACACTATTAATTTTGGATCATGACCAATTGATATTTGTTGGGTCCAATTAAAAAAAATACAAGGAAGCAATGTTTAACTGGTTTTATACGGCATATTTATATAACCACTTAACCACTAATCTAACTTTAAACAACAGAGTAGAACAATATTTCAATAATATAATTACTTTTTCTTTCTTTCTGCAGATCAGTTCATACTTTTTAGAAAAATAAACCATATATTTTTTAACTGCATCTAAAATGGTGATTATGTACAGAAATGATACAGATGTACAGGAATGAACGTTAACTATATACAAATGTCCTTTAAAAACTGATCCGGATCCACTAAGTTATGTACACGAATGATACACAGTTAATGTGATGGTTATTCGCCGGCAACTCGACGGGTAAACGTGAAATGGAGGCAAACCGTGGTAAATTGACTTCACACAGTCAGTTGCTCTGAAAAAAAAAAGCTCACTGTTTCGATGTTTCTCATTTGAAACTACTTTTATGTTATAGATCTATTATATTTAGGTCTGAATCCGTAAAATTATCAAACGAAACTGTGAGATCCTGAGAAAAAAAAAAGAAAAATGGCCATCAAAAATCGCAGAGGAATAAAGGTTGAAGATAAGGGTATTTTTGTAAATTTTTGTATAATTAAACCTAACGCAAAAAATACAAATACAAAAAATGACAGTAATTTTCGTTCAACCCACGACCTGAACCACATGTAGGAAGTTACTAACCACTAGACCAAACGTCCATAATATTCTAAAGCACAAAATTAACGACTAAAGTATATAAATATATACTAAAGAAAAATTAAATATTCAGAGATATAATTGGTTACAGCCTGGATTTTATAAAAAAAATTATTTCTTAAAAAATATAAAACAAAAATATATCCATCTTTTTAGGGTTGATCAAATAAATTTAGTTCAACTATTTGAAAAAATCAATTTGCGGATGCAGATAATGAGCATTTTATTCGGGGTGGGTGCGGGTTGGTAGATTTTAGATTGCGGGTACCCGCCGACCCGAAAAGTATTTAAAAATAAAAATAAAAAATGTAAACACTTTTTTAAAAATATGGTAATTTAAAAACAATTTAATTTTTTAAAATATATAATTTTATTATAAATATAGTTTTATATTTTTATAATAATTAAATTAAATTACCATATAAAAATATATTTATAATAAAATTTAAAAAATTTATAACCCGCGGATAAACGCAAAATTAAATGGGACGGGTGCCGGTACAAATTATTTGTTTGCAGGTTGTGCGAATCATATTTTTTGACCAAAACAAAATTAAAAGCCGCGGGTTGGCGGGTTCGACCGGATCAATTTTTGAATTGCTATTATTTAATAAAATATATTTTGATTAAGATTTATACAAAAATATGATTATAAAGAAAAATACAAATATAACAACAAAGAAAACATAAATATAAGAATTAAATTAAAACAAAAATATACCCGCCCTTTAAAGGGCGGGTCAGAATCTAGTTGTAAACTTAAAATTAAAAGATAACTATTCATCTTTTTGGAGGTACAAAAACAAATACAACAGAGGGACTATATAAAATTAGAAAAACAAATACAATGTTCATAATAGTATATTCTTCAAATCCCTGTAAACATAACTATTCCTTCAAAATCAAAGCGAAATCAAACTAACTTGCCCAAAGACAATTGATTCTGTGGACGAACGAAGTCCTCTTTTATTCATCATTATAGACATTGCATATGTGATATGTCCTTATATAAGAGGATCCGTCTTAGGCCTGAACACTACCTCAAGTTCTTCCAGAACAAACCCCACACCTTTCCATTATCCGAACCTTGCCGATTGGGACACAAGTTCTCTATTGGGGGAAGGGATTCAGTCAGAAGAACCTAGAACCGTAACAGGCGAACAAAACTTTGAGCTGCTACCAACGACATCCATCCATTGAGAGAGGAGTGAAGGTTTTGGTTTAAAATCAATAAAGATCGGTCTCCACGACAGATAAATTGATAAATATGATCTTGCTATATATGATCTTATTACAGAGTCGGCAGACTTCGGTTTAATCCAAACTTGTAATAATTTGTTTTCTAGAAATTCTGTCAATTTTTTTTTATTTTTTTGTGGGTTGCTCCAAAGTTTGTATTCCGAAGTTGTGTTTTCAAGATAAGTAAAATTTTCATTTTGTCGAAAAAATAATTTTTTTTTTTACATCGAAAGTCTATTCTATTACTCAAACTTAAGGTGGTCTGGGTAACCAAACCGGAATAGAACAACCAAAGTAGCAAAGAAAACGGTAGAAAGTGCGAGCAGTCATAGCTAACGAATCAGCAACTACATTTTGATTTCTTGGAACATAGTAGATGGTGAACTCCGTAAAGCACATCTTCAGGGTGTGTATCGTTTCTAACTCTGTAGAGAAGGTTGACCAAGCATGTGGTTCCATTATCATTGCGATCAAATCCTTGCAGTCTGTCCCAAATCTTTGGCAATCCGAGTGTTGCAGCATTGTCTTCATTGCCCATTTTAAAGCTTCAAGTTCCGAGTGTAATGGTGTTTCACGTCTCCTCATGTTTTTTGTCCCCATAAGTTAGAACTTTTCCATGCTATCCTTCCAAGCCTATCCTATCCCAGTGAAACGATCAGTAGAGGTCCATGAACCATCCACCATACAGATGTCACCCAAGCTTAAGACTTGTGGTTGATGTGAGGTTTGTTTCCTAGGGGCAGCCGGTATCATCTCCCTTGCATTGTGCCATGCTTGACATTCAGACTCCGCATAACTGATTAACTCCCCTGGATCCCTATCCAGTCCTCTGAATAACTTATCGTTCCTAGCCTTCCAGATATACCATATTAGTCGAAAAATCATTTAATTGAGGATTTAAATCATTAAACATATGGAAAGATTAATATAGATATATAGATTGTTGAATTATTTTTTGCTAATTTCTTTTAAAAATCAAATATTAAATAACATTATTTAAACGTACAATCACCTTACACTTACACATAGAAGTTGCTTTTGATAAAGAAAAGTAATAGAATTTAGATCCTTTTTAGTTACTGTCTCAGCAGTCGAAAACAGAAAAAAAAAAGAACCTAGATATTGAGGTCTCAAATGGAACACAAGAGATCAAACCAAGAGAGGACTCTTTCTTTGTGGAGCAGGACACTTGAAGTCGCGAGGTGGAGTCTTTCCACAGTCGACAAGAAGCTCAAGAGCAATGGGAATAATGAGGTCAATATTGAGAAGCTTGGCTCTAATGGTAGTGCAGAGACAAACCGCTGCGTCAAGACCCACTAAACCGCCAAGAACTGGGCAACAAGTTGCCTTTGCGTAGCTTTTCCCTAGTCCGATGTGAATCAAACCGCCTAGCACGTCCACACACGCGCCTAGCTTCAGCGCATCGATTGAGCAAGTCTCCGGTTCAGGGGTTGGCGCTGGAGGTGGAGGAGGACATGGGGTTAGTGGTGGTGGCGGTGGCGGGCATGGCGTCTCGGGGCTTGGTACTGGTGGTGGCTTGACATACGGTGGTGGAGGCGATGGGGTTGGTGTTGGCTGCGGCGGTGGCTTCACGGTGGGTGGTTGTGGAGTGTACGGTGGAAAAGAATGTGGAGGGGATGGAGTGTGCGGAGGCTTGACGGGTGGCGGTTTAGGAGTGTGAGGAGGTGGTTTCGGGGTGTAAGGAGGTGGTTTAACGGTGGGTGGTTTAGGCAGTTTAACGGGGTGTGGAGATGGCTTTGGAGGGTCACTACAGTCGCAAGCGTAAGAGACGGCGAGGAAACCAACTAGGAGAAGTATCACAAAGAAAAGGTTTTGTTTGTGAAGAAGCCCCATCTTTAGTTTTGGGATTTAGTTTAGTGGTGAAATAATGAAGTACGTTAAAACTATTGAGTATCTTCCTCTTTATATAGACCAAAGGGAACTTTAAGATATTTGTATTCTTTATGATAATGATCACATGATTATCTACATCCGTGATGATATGAACTGGAGTTGGACTATAATATATGATAGTCGTGGGTTTTATAAGTCGTAAGACGTAGAAAGTTTTTCTTTTTTCTTCTGGATTATACAGACATTTCTGGTCTCCGCAGAAATAGGTCCAGACTAGTCACGTATTTACAGCCTACATTTTTAATTCATGTGTTGATTTTTTGTCCTTGACGATGCCGAAATATTAATGCCTCCATTTTTAGCCCACGTGTTCGTACAAGGTTTTCTTTACGAAGAGAAACAAAATAAGTACGTAAAAAGGTCTCGTCAAACTTCCGGATTTTCGGTATGTTCGTAGTTGTACAACTTTATTAATCTTTAGCTGCGATTGGTGACCATGTTTTAAGAGAAAAACTAGATTTTGACCCGCGGTTTTAAACCGCGGGATAATTTTTCGAAACAATCTAAATTTATTTAATATAAATTTGTATTTTTTATTGTATCTAAGTTTAGATGTTATAAATGAAACATTATATTGAGTATTTTAAAATCCGTCCCGACACGCTGTTAAATCGAAAAATTTTGTGGTCTCATATATAATCCGGTTTAGTTTTTAATAAAAAATATTTAAAGTTCCTATAAAACCCATAATAACAGCTAATACCCAGGATCTACCTATCGGTTGAACTAATAAATGACCCAATATGCAATCCGGTTTGACTTAAGTTATTATAGTTAGAGTATTCTAATATATATTCATGAATGTTTAGATGAATGATGGATATATAATGAAAGTGATGTTCCAATTTTAATACTATTTTTAGTCAAACTAAATTTTCATCTTGTTGTAAGCGTAATGGATCAATATTTGAGAGGATGCATATTAAAAATAAAATATATTTGAGCATCAACAATTTATATAGGTATATTACAATTTACTGATTTATGTTTGTAAATATAATTTTCATTTATTTAGTAAGTTTACTTTTATTAATCACATGTTATTAGATTTTTTTGATGTTTTGTTTATGACTTATGTTAAATTTAAAAGTTAATTTCATTAATCGCATTAATTTTGATTTATATTCGTATTATATATTAATTTTTATTTATATTTTTTCTTATATATATAATTATATTTTACAACTAATTAAACTATTGACACATACTCTCTTGCATCAATTTATATTTTATAAGTATATTGCATGTGTTTGAATAACCCGTAAAACTATGTTCGTAAAAATATAAATAATAACATGTTTCATCGTATACTAAATATTAATAGTATCAAACTATTACTATTTTTATCACATATATATATATTTATATATATATATATAATTTTAATACTCTAAATATATGAATTATATTTTTATATATTTAGTGAGGGTTTTGAAGAAATTGTTTTTTTTGCATTTGGATTAATATATAGCTGTATATATACAAATTAATAGATATATATCATTACTTATCACATTAATAATTAAAATATAATTAATTTATTATTAAATTTCGTATTAACTAAATTATATTCATTAGTTTAAAAATAATAAATTAGTTAGTTAGCTCCTTACTTTTAGGCATGATGTATATTTAATATTAATTAAGTTAAATATAACTAATTTAAAGTTACAAATAATTATTTTTCAAAAATAAAAAGATCAAATTATCATGTGGATTATAAATATATTAACAAAATTAGTTGATGTGATTTAACATTATTTTATTTTGTTATAATTTATTACAATTTATATATTACTTTTGGTTTATTTTGAATAAATTTTATCTTTAGTTTTCACATTATACATTCAAATACACATACATTTTAAGTCTTGATATGTTTTTATTTTATATCATAACTCTTAACTTGTTTAAAATTGTTTAAAAACTTGTTTTTAATATATTTTGTATGCGGAATGATAATGAAAACAAAAAAAACAAAGTTAAGTATTTTTTCAAATGTTTTTAAAACATAAAACATTTCTTATATAAATATTTAATCAAACCGATTTTCTTTTGCACGTATGTAGGAATCGGTTACATATCGAATAATATCCATTATTAATAGATACTTGTTAGATTAAAAAAAAACATTATGTGATAATAATTAATGTATTTATTTTAGTTGGACTGTTATAACTTTTTTGTAGTCCAAAACATAGTCGATAAATATTGCTCCAGTTTTAATAGTATTGATATGATAAATTTGTTATTCCTTAGGATTGATACCAAGTTGAATTTTTTGTCGAACTAGTAGCATGGGGACTCCCTTTCATTCCTCACTTTTCCTCATATAATTTTGATATGCAACGTTTGTTCCTCTCTTTTCATTTTTTTTTCCAATTCATTTCTTCAAATGAAATTTTATTCAACATTTTTTTCATTCATTCCATTCAATAAATGGTTACCAATTAGAGTCTTTAGTTTGCCCATAGCTGTTCATATATTTTGTTATAAATATATGAAAATTTAATGCATAAACATATGACAAACGAGAAATTAGATGCTAATTCACCAATTGGTTTAGTTCACAGACAAATATATATATATATATAAACAAAATAAATATATATTTTCAGATATATTAGTTAGAAAATAAGGTATTCTCAGCTGGAAAAAAACTAACATAAGAGAGGATGAGGATCCAAATGATCTCCAGTTCGTGGTGTTGATGCAACCTTTCTAGATATCCCAAATTTTGATTTGTCAAATCAGTTTCTAATGGATTGATCATTGCTTACTTAATGGCTTAGGGTTGAATTATAATGACCAAATTAATGTTTAATCATTTGAGATCCGATGATGCCACATAACCCTCTCTTGATTTTACATTGCCGAGATAGAAGGATTACTTTTAGCTATGATATGTTCGAAAAATTTAATTTTTTTTGGTTCGAATCGAAACTAACTGGTCATAGGTGGACATAAATACAAATCCAGCAGACTTACTTTCGACCTTCAAACTGGTTAACTAGATCCCCATATATCCTAGGGGATTATATTAGATTTCAATACCATATAAACATTTTAATCTAGATGAATGGGGATTAATACTTTCTCTCAATCAAAAAGGGTAAAATGTTTGTTGCATTAGTGCATATATACATGATTAGCAGTTACTCGGTGTATCATGTATTATATACAAAAGCTACAAATACTTTCTTTCTTTGAGAGTCTAAGAATTTAGCCACATCCCTGATTACCTTCTTGGCTAATTGTATTACTTAATTAGGCTATAATGTTGCACACTGACAGCAACAGCAAAAAGACTGCGAGTTTCAAACTATATTGTATGTTAATCGCAAGTGGCGAGACAAATGATGAAGGAACCTGTCTTTATTATTTGACTGAAGATACATCTCTCAATTTTGTAAACCTAAATACGTATAGAGGTCCTTCCTCTTTTCTTGCTCCTTCGATTATTGGGTCCACTTTTTATCAGAATTTTAGGCAACTTTTGGAATTAGCATTTTTTGTCCATACCTATAAATTTTGTAGCTAGATCTAGGCCATAACAAACATACAAATAAAGAAAAGAGAATCAATTCTAGCTAGGTCCAAAGCTATAGTTTGTTTAACGTATAATCAATGTCAAAAGTAATGGCATTGGTCAGTGTTTGTATTAAGTATTGCAAAACAAATTAATTAGATTACAGTTTACACATGTGTTCTATGCAGCATCGACTGCTAATATAATGTTAGTTATGATTTCACATAACTTATCCATTGAGGTCAAATACTTTTTCTTTAGTACATATAGACTGGTATCCAATGTTTTATCTTCCATAGCCATTGATTTAAGACAAGACATGATTAAATTTTCTGTATACCTAAATCAGCATGAATTTTATTTTTGACATCATTTAGCATTATTTTAACGGCCCTAGTACTTTATATATTTCCAAAACTCAAAACAAGAAACCACTACCGAAACATACACAATCATAAACCATCTATTCCACTAATCTAGACATGCACTATAAGTATACCTTACATATTTAGACCTTTTTTCCATCCTAGTCCTAGCTATTTAAGATCCAAGCTTTTTCGCGAGAAGTTGAGTGAATTCGTGACTGATAATGATCATGAAATTATTTTCATATTTGACCCTCTTTGCCATAGTGTTAGCTCTGTCGTCGAAACTATTTTTAAAACTCTACTATTATTATTATTTATTTTATTTTTGTAAAAGGAAAATACAAGATAGTATACAGATTAGTATATGAAGAGAGACATGTGAGTTCCAAAGAAAAAAAAAAAGAGAGACATGTATGGACGCGGTGCGGGTGAGATTTGGCTTGTAGTACAAACAGTGTATCCCGTGAACCCGTTCCTTATTTTTTTTGGTATACCGTTCCTATATTTTTTTGGTCTCTCAATATATGTTCATATACTTTAAATTGTGATATTTTTTTGTTCTTTTTTAAATAGAATGGGATGATATCACGTAACTATGACGAAGCTTTTAGCAAAACAGAAAAAAAAGAAGGAGAAGAATGAAACGTACATACGTTGTACTATATTATCGACTAAGGCCATTATTATCAGTGTTTTCTCAACTTAAAATTTCCCAAAATTTATTAATACTTAAAAACTGAAAAAATTATGAATCCCCTTCTTATTAATCAAGAAGCATTTTTAAAGAGTAATCTTAAATGTGTAAGTTATTTACATGAGTGTCATGCTTACGTGTTGGCACCATATTCACTCTCAGTCCATATATAGAATCACCCTTGATTCACTAGAGAAATTACAAAGGAATGCAATTGTGGTACCACTCGAATTTCCTCATATACATTATAGTTCAAAATGAATAATTGGACGATTTTGTGTAAAAAGGAAAGTCAAAGATCAGTGCGATTTCATCATTTCATGTTTAAGGAAAGTCAAAGATCATTACTATTTCTTTTAATTCTATTTCCCATTAACTCATTCCATGATTTCCTTTTCTATCAAAATATATTGTCATATATAAGGTTACCATAGATCATTGCCATATAATCTATTACGCAATTATTTAGTATAATGTTGTAAAATCTAATATATTTTTTTAATGCAAGATGTATCAGAAGCCATTTTATTAAGAGTGAACACAAATATCGTAATTCAATTTTTTATATTGATATTGTAATTTTTTTAAAAAAATAATGATGAGCATAACAAATATCAAAACAAGTGAACACAAATATCGTAATTCGATTTTTTATATTGATATCTTAATATCGTAATTTTTATATTAATGTAGGAAACGATGCTTGAAAGATCTTTATAGGAAATGGTTGAATTTACGAGAACCGTTTTGAATTTTCTAAACTATTTTATGATGGTATATTCTCTATAAGATAAGAATGTATATAGCCTAATTACTGGTGGTATACGTCATTTAAATACGACAGATGTGGCCATAATTATTTTAGGTTAGTATATATATAGTTTTGACTATTTTATAAACTCAAAATGCATTATATCACTTTAATATGGTAAAAATTTAAGGTAATTCCACTGATTAATACTCCATTTATATAGAATATAAATCAATGACATATATATGGTAAACATTGTTGTTCTATGCGTTGATATATGAGTGATTGACAAGCTAAATTGAACGTCTTAAAGGCATTATGATACGAATATATTCTCTTTATGACTTTTTTTTCCTTCTATATAAGCCAAGGGGATGTGAGTCATTTCGTCCCATTGCAAACCAAAGCAAAATCATTGATCCATACCCAAAAAAAAATCAACATGACTGCGATGAACCATATTAAAATTTGTTGTCCAATTTGTTTGAATCATGGTAATTTCAAGCCTCTGTTTTTTATGAATTTCTATTTCTTATGCTTACTTAGTTTTCGTTCTTATGTTTATTTGCTTAGGTTGAAATCATATATACAGCCTTTAGAAGTTTTCAAATCACCGTCCTGCAGTTATAATCTAAATTGTCTAATTTTAATGGTTTTTTGGCATGATAATAAACCAGCAGTTTAATCCTAGAGACGCAAGCAACATGAACGACACATTCACTACGAGTTAGCTAGACAGACTTCTATATTTAGACTGAGTTGAATACTAGCCTATGTTCACTGCATTTGATGGTAAATATAAATTTCTTGCTTTTTCCCTTAGTGAATCCATGAATATTGAAGATGATCCATTACAGAGAGATCATCAGTTAACATACATGAAATAAAACAGATCCCCAATTATGTTAGTAATATAAAAAAAACAGTAAATTGCTTGAAATTTACTAACCATGAGATTAATCTGTTTCGGATCAAGACTGTTTTTTTTCCGTGACATCTCTCATGCAAGCTATTTACACTTCTGCAGAGACACCAGTTGACTTCTGCAGAGACACCTGAAGAAGCAGCCGACCAGACTGAATTTGGGAGAAGTATCGGAGCAAGTTGATACGACACACATACTTGAAAAGGCCTGCAACGTTTAAAAAATATACAATCATTCATCTGTCTTGCTGTATTGTGAGATAATAATTTATAAACATAAAATTGAAAGGTTCAGATTGATATTTTACCAATCTCAAATACAAAGACTAAGTTTTCCCAAGAAGCCATTGAAATATTCTGTGTCTGGAAGATATACAATTAGAGAAGGAAAATATATCATCATGAGAAATAAATAAATGATTTTATCAATGAACGAATCCCTAATCGTTAAATATGAAAATTTCTAAACCCAAATTTTGAAAACCAAACCTTTATTTGAGTAGGTTGATTGGCTCCTAGAATAGAGTGAACTGTTTTGATAAACATAAAATCTTCTTTTGGTCTGGTTTTCAAATATGGATCTTCCAAACAAATTTCGGTCTGATAAACATCAAGGAAGAAGACTTAACTAAGACACACCGGGAAAGAAATAAAATACAAAAGCCTTTAATTTTTTTATGGTTTACATTATTTTGTGACTGGAAACAATTAGTTTGTAATGGACTTTATTATTAATACTTTAATGGGCTTTTTCACGTAAATGGTCCTTGCGTATTCAACTTAATTAATTGTCTGCCCAATTTAGAAGATGCTTTGGTTTTTATTAACTTAGAGGTTGGAAACTTTTATTTTGAAACTAAGTTGAAAACGTACATGTATTGATTATTTGATTGATAGTTGTTGTATGTATAGCAAATCGTTTAAAAGATATATACAAAGTAGTTGTTAGTCATATATTGCAACATTGTAGAATTGAGCTGAGTTCTTAAAAAACATTCGAACAGATAAAATTTAATGAGATAAACAAAAGAAGCAAAATTTAAGATGAGAGAAATGTATCTGACAAACCATTGGGACATAGGTTCCGATTGGTAATGTTGTAGTTTCAAAATTATTATTGTAGAAAAAAATCTGTAGACGTTTTACTATAGCTTTAGATTTTAATGCGGTATAATTTTATGGAAAGCAATAAAAATCGATTTGGATATTTGGCTCTGCAGAGCACTTCTACAGCTGTAGGTTATTGGTTTTAAAAAATAAATTAAAATTTGATTGCTCTGATTTTGGTGCTTTAAAAATAAATAGGACTGTGGAGAGCACCCACAACCACTATCAATCACACCCATAATCACCAATATTTTTGATAGAATTGAATAAATTATAATTTTCTAACTCTAATCTCCTTTCACACAAACTTAATGATGTTCCGGAAAAGGAAAATGTATGTTTTGGTTTTAGAAACATATGAAATAATGGAGTTGACTTATCTTTGGCTTTTGTTTAACATGTACATCCACTAAGATATGACATTCAAAAATATAATCCACTAAAATATATATTCATAGGGATTTCCCAATAACTATTTAAAAGTTTATTTGTAAGCATTTGATATTGCTGTCTCTTTGCATTTTTTTCAATTCTATTTATTATATACTTTTTCAATTTAATTATAACTCAAACTATATTACAAATATACAAGAAAAAAGACACCATGCAAACTACAATTTACTACTTTGATTTATCGTGTTTAAATATATAACGCAACATATTAAACATGTTATATAAATAAAATTGATGTAGAATATATACAAAATATTAAGTACATAATAAAACTAAAATCAAACTCTCACACCGCGCAAGGCGCGGATCTCATCTAGTTTTTAAATTAAATATTAATAAAATTATGGCATATATGTTGAGAAATCCCATGGATGTCTTCATACCAAAAATATTATATATTTGCACATATATAATAAAGAACCACATGCAGTTTCACATGCATGGATAATGGATCTCTGTTTGACAAGACCATCATTAATTTGTACTGAAACCAATGACCAAAATGTCAGGATTAGCTTCATTTCAAAATTAGTGTCAACTCTCCAATATTCTTCAATCAAGACAGAAGTGTCGTAAAATTGGTTTCACGAACTTGATAATAGAAACACACGAACATAACTTTGTAATCACACAAGTAAGAAACTCTCTTATTAATCTCTCGAAAAAAATAACTCAAAACTTTAACCTCTCAAACTCATAAAACTCAGTCATATATCATCTCATGATATCTCTATTTACATAAATAAGTTATCTTAATCTTATTAGTAATCATAGATTTAGATAATAAACTCTTAAATCTTTTTTGACTCTTATCTTCATATCTCAAATAGGATTATAATAACTTCTCACTCAAGCTTACTTTAACAATCTCCTTCTTAAACTTGAAGTTTCTTTTATCTACATCGTGGACACCAATCAGTTCACGCATCTCCTTGTATTTTATCCATGCAAGAGCCTTTGTTAGAATGTTTGCTTTCTGTTCAGTGTCTGGTACGTGCTCGGCCTCCAAGAGACCTTTCTCAATACATTCTCTTATAAAATGAAACATGGTATGTATGTTTACTGTGACCATGAAATACCGGGTTCTTCATAAGGGCAATCACTGATCGGTTGTCTATCCTAATAACTGTCTTCGCGAACAAAATGCCAATGACCTCGTACAGTAAGTCTTGAAGCCACATGGCTTGTCTTACTGCTTCAGTTCCTACCATGAATTCAGCTTCACACGATGAGAGGGCCACTGTATCTTGCTTCTGAGAACACCATGATTAGAGTGTTTCCAAAATAAAATATATGACCAGTCTTGCTTATTCCATCGTCCGGATCAACATTATGGCTACTATCACTATAGCCTATCAACCTTGTTGCACTCTTTCTCGTTCTCTCGAATGTTAAGCCGTATGATGTAGTTCCCTTAAGGTACCTTAAGCATTGTTTCATTGCGTTCCCATGTGACTCCTTTGGGTTCTGAATATATCGACTCAAAACGCCTACACAATAGGAGAGATCAGGTCTGGTATGGAGAAAATATCGCAGCCGATGATTTTCCTGTACCCTGTAGCGTCAATGTCCTTTTCCCCCTCAGATTTCTCAAGCTTCAGTCCGGAGTCCATTGATATGTGCAAGGGATTGCAATCCTTCATGCCTACTTCTTCTAATACTTTCAAGGCGTACCGCTTTTGGTTCAGTGTTATACCACCATCATGCTGCAACACTTCGAGCCCTAGATAGTAGCTCAACCTCCCGAGATCACTCATCTCAAGTCGCCATCTCTTGCTTGAATTTGTTTATACTTCTCGTACCTGCTCATGACACGAAGAGATTCCAGATATACCACAACAATAAGAAGACCATCACTCGTCTCTTTTCTGTAAACGGAAGGCTCCTTCAAACATCTTGTAAACCCGAACCCAGTCAGAAACTTGTTGAGCTTATCATTCCATGCATGCCCTGGGTGCTTGTTTTAATTCATACATAGCTTTGTTTCACTTGTAAACTTTATGCTCGCTCCCTTTAACTTCAAATCCTTCAGGCTGCATTACATAGACAGTTTCTTTCAGTTCACCATGGAGAAAGGCGTCTTAAAATCCAGGTGATGTATTTCTCAGCCATTAGTTGCAGCAAGATTAATGAGAAAGCATATCGTTTCTATCCGGGCTACTGGCGCAAACACTTCCTCATAGTCTATCCCATAGCGTTGAACGTATCCCTTTGCAACAAGAAGAGACTTATATTTGTTGATACTGCCATTAGAGTTCCTTTTGATTTTGAAGATCCATTTCAATCCTATGGGATTTGAACCGGGAGGCAGATTAACGAGGCTCCACGACTCAAGCCGTGTAATAGATTCAATCTCGTCTTTGCATGCTCGTAAACATTCCTTGAGCTTCTTGGCTTCCTCAAAAGTCCGAGGTTCATCATTCAAATACATAAGCAGCAATTCTCCTTCTTCTTCCGAGAGTAGTACATAATTGTCTAAGTATTTAGGCTTTGTGGAAACTTTTTCAGATCATCGCAGAGCTGGTGGTTCGTCGTCTTGAGACTCACCATGATCACCTTCGCTTTCTGTCTCGTGATCTTCTTCTAACACGTTCTCATGGCTCTCCTCTGTTTTTTTCTTTGAACCAGCTCAGACTCTGTTTCTTGTATACCGTGGTTACCGAATTCTCCAACTGCAATCCTAAAGCTCCCTGCACCGGTTTTATCATCCTTTCTTAATATTAATTATATTATTTTAATCCTACATAACAGAAAGTAGGCATGTATCAACACTATTGAAACAGAAGTCGTGATTTTTTTCATGTGTGACTTTTTTTAATTTAGATCATCTCTAAAAAATTATTAAATTTTACATATTTTAATTATGATATCTTTTAATATTCTTTATTTTTATTTGAAATACTAATAAATATCTTAAATAAATGTCTAACAAAATCTTCCAAATATGTTTTAGAACCTTTTTAAAATATGTTTTCGAAATTAGTTAATTACAATTTTAAATCAAAAGTATAATTAGAAACTAAATTTTAGTTTAGTTTTGATTGTAAACAAAAAACTAATAACTACGTAGGTTCAACTTAATTTAATCTCCACAGATATTTAAAATTAATAAAATGATATAAATCAGTATTGTTACATAACAATCTTATCAAAATAAATTTTGTTACAAAAATACAAAATTAGTTAAATCCAATTCAGTTTATTACTAGGTGATTTCCCGTGCTCATGCACGGGTATAAATATTTATAAAGTAAATATAATATAATAATTAATTGCTATTTACTTTTAATTTTATATTAATTTATAATTGTATGCATAATTTATATTAATAATGTTATATTACTTTAATTAGACGTACGATTTTAGATATATTATAGGTTGTCAGTTTTGTTGTATTTACAGTCGATTTAGTTATCATTTGAATATATTGGTTTGCATTTATTTATTTGAATTCAATTATAATATTTTTTATTCTAAATAGATTAAAATTTTGATTAATTTTCTTATTTACATTTAGGTTGGTTGGTTGGTTTTCTTATATATGCAAATATATATTATGATGATTATTTATAAATTAAGATATATTGTGCTTAAAATGAAATAAAAGATAACAAAAGTGTCGGATTCCAAATTAAATAAATTAATATAACGATGATATTACTAAGTCTCAAGCCTACATATATAAATTTTACAAAAGAACTAAACTGTAACAGTTGGTTAATATTTTATTTTCATTTGTTAATATATATTGAATCATCCTATAGTTTATGTTTATAAAATTACTTATTACCATAAAATTATATATTCTAATTGTAATTTAATCTATGATATTAGATATAAGTTGGATTAGTCGAGTTATTCATGTTCTGAGTATATTAAGTTGCATATATTTTTTCAAATTCAAACTGAAATATTATTATATTTACTATAGTTAAGTCACATCAAATTATTTTTATTTATCATTTAATGTGGATGTATTTTCATATATTTATCAATGATCAATAGGAAGTTACATACATAAGTAACTGATATATTTTTGGAACCTCATGAACACATATCAATATCTACAATAATTAAAGTATTTTATAAATTCTTAATAATTGTATGCCTTAGTTTATTGGAATGGTAAACTAAATTATTTTAAATAATCTTAAAAATCTGAATTCATATAGTATATTGTATTTTGATTATGGTTATGTTAAGTTCAACAAACATAAAAACAGAAAATTTAAAAGCAAATTTAATATTAAGAAAATATATAATTTTAATAATGATAAAATATACTATATCTACCTTGTTAAAGTATATCTTGTTATTTTAATTTAAAATATTTTGTAATTATTTGATCGAAAGATGTATACTGTTAAAATCTATTTTTTTTTGTTTTCTACTATCTTTTAAAAATAAATAGTAAAAATTTATGATTTTATTTGAGAAATTATATTATATAAGTAAAATATAATTTATCGATATTTTTTTCTATAATTGAAAGATATTATATTTAAATAAATATATGAAAATAATAAACATTTCAATAATACTAATTATAAACTATTTTAGTAAATTAAACATATATTTTTCTATGTTACTTAATTTTTTATGTAATCATCTAAGAAAATAGATAGATATATAAAAAGATTTCTATTATTTTGAAATTGTATTGTTTAAAATTCTGTTTTAAAATAAATAATATTTATTTTCTAATATCAAATTTATCTATGTGAAATTTTCTTTTATGAAATCACATTATATAAAAATATATATTTTCATCTAAGAAAATTTAGATATAAATAAAGTATTTATTACTTCAAAATTATATTTTTATGTTATTTTTAAACGGAATATTACTATTTTGTGAACTTTTGTTTTCAATGAAATCATATTATATAGGCATATATTTCGTTTTTTAATTTTCTTTTAAACTTTATAAATGTTTCCTTTTTATTATATATGTTTTTCGGACAATTTAGAAAAGAAAACTAAATAAACAATCAGTAAAAATATTTAACTGTAGTAATTTAATTCATTAAGGGTATCCATGTAATCAATTATGAAACGCGGCACATATGAAACTGGCTTCTCAAATAATATTATAGAGATTTAAACGTCTATACTAAATTGGTTTAATTAACCACTATATATAAAATTCTCTATTATGTAGGTTCAAATTAATTTACTTTCCCCATATATTTTAAATTAATAAATAATTTTTATGTAAATTAGTATTGTTACATAATAATCTTTTCAACATAAATTTTGTTACAAAAATACAAAATTTATAAATTTTATAGGAACAATATTATAAGCCACACAAATATTATTATAAAATTAGATAATCATAATACCAAATTATATTAATTTATTGATATATTTATTGCATAATCTAAAATATTTTGGTATTAAATAAAATCTACATGGTCGCGAATCAAGATCTAATATATGGTTTATGTTAGAAGTTTTATACTTGTTTGAATATGCTTAATATGGACTAGCTTGATGAAGAGAATCATTGTTGTGGTTACAATGGTCTTATGACTATCTAGTGATATTTTAGTAGTTGTAATAGTAAAATAAGCACATACCAACAAGTAAAAAACACCTAGTACTATGAAAATAAGATAAAATAAAATAAGTAATATTGGCTATTTGTGCATTGAAATTCATAAGTATTTGAAAATCTTGTTATCAGTTTTGCAATATATATATATATATCTATATGTATTTATTTAAAAGAGTGAATATTTAACTTTTTGTTTTTTACCATATATTTTTTATAATTTAAAATATTGAAACATTTTATTTTTAACTGTATCTGTTAATTATAAGTGTTCGCACGGGTACAGAACAATTTTTGGAAAATGGCAGCGTGAAGCTTATTTCGGTGTATGTGACAAAGAGATTTAGGGAGGGATTATTGGAAGATGAATTCATATAGAGTTTGTGAATCGTAAGAATTCATAGATTTTTAAAAATTATCTGGATTACGAAAAATGTATATAAATTGACTTATAAAATTCGATCACAATTTTTTTGGATTAATATAGATTTTCTCGATTACCAAAAAATGTTTCATTAAATAGGAAAACTTGATCTACATATATATAAAGAGTAAATTTTTTTTAAAAAAATTATTGAATTATATGTTTTCAAATTTTAACTTTTTATAAATTTTAGTTTTTTCAAAATTTCTTTTGAAATTTGAAAATGATTTTTCAAACTATTTTTAAAAAACTTATTTTCAAAATTTTAGTATTTCTAAATATAATCATATATTTGAAAATGATAAAACAATATAAATATGATTATATATTCAAAACTGTAAAGGTATATAATATGTAATGAATTATAGTTTTGGACATATAATTTAGATTTAAGGTGTAATAGATATTTTGTAAAAGATATCACATGAATTTTGAAAAGACATGAATACGTATGATATTTTGAAAGTTGAGTATTATTACTAAAAATGAATAGAATTATATGTCTCGATAACACTAGATTTAGTTAGAATTAGAGAATCAATAATAACAAAAAAAATTGAATAACAAGAGATTTGAACGAATTTTGAAAATTCTTAAACAATAATGATGGATTCTAATAAAGGTTTTGAAATCCAAGAACCAATAATAATAAAATTTCAAAATTTTCAAAGTTTACGAGAATTTACTTTATATATATATGTATATATCATCAATTTTCTGGAACGAAAGACGAGTTGAAACTGGATATATCCAGCGTGGCATAGATTGAAGTTTATGTGCACATCGAATTGGCATATAGTTTGTGAAAATATAGGATATGATTATATTAACAAAGTTTCTTTAGTCATTTCACCACCGCCGATATTTAAATTATAAGATTTTTTTTTGGTAAAATTTAAATTATAAGATTTAACGTACAAT
Organism: Raphanus sativus; assembly: GCF_000801105.2. NCBI lineage: Eukaryota > Viridiplantae > Streptophyta > Magnoliopsida > Brassicales > Brassicaceae > Raphanus > Raphanus sativus. The sequence goes on from NC_079518.1 coordinate 14,741,534, forward strand.
ACTCTCTAAATATTTTATTTTCCAATAGCAGCAAATTAAGCAAACTTGCTAATGCGTTACATGGGTCCAAAGCGTTGCATTGCGTGTGGTGTGGATGAGCGAGCCAATGTGTTCTCGTGTAATCATCAGTTTGATAGTATAAAATATCCATATAAAACATGTAATTGTGGTTTCACAAAAAAAAAAAAAAACATGTAATTGTGAATAGAGGAAAAGTCTAATTGTCCGTGTCTATGACGACTTAACAATATTGTACCGTATGATGAGCCTTATCCGAAAAACTTCTAATCACCACTCTAATATTTCAATCAGTGTTGTCGATGCAAGCAGGACCGACCCAGAAGAAAAACCACCCAAACCATCGATTGGGGCATCCGATTTAAAAGGACATATTTTAAATTTTTTCTTATTAATGTTTATAAATAAAAAAAAATTTGATAAGAATCTTTACTTAATATAATACTAACATTTTCAGTTATAATAATTTGAAATCATAATATTTAAATTTGAAAACTTCAAAATGATATGCATTAAGAAATAATTGATGATAATATGTTTACATGACTAAATTTTTTATGAGAATCAATATAAAAAAAATTACAAAGCCTAGTAAAATATTCTTTTTTGTTAAAAAATGGAAGATTTTTATCAAACACATTAATTGCTTAATGTGTATTGCTAACTATTCTAAAACAGTTGCTGAGATTAAAATTGATATATACTTATTTGTGGTTTACTATGTTACACATGAGATTAAATGGATTAATTAAGACTGATATGATTAACGATTTATTAAATTACTAAATGATTTTGTAAGAAAAATGTAATTATATTTTTGGTTTGTTTACTGTTTTTTTTTTATAAAAATTTGATGTGATTGATTGTTTTACAAAAGCTTAGTTATTTTTATACTAATGTTTGTAATTTTAGATAAAATATGGAAGAGCATAATATAAAAGTTGGATTGGGGCAGTGTAAAATGTTAGACCGGCACTGGATGCAAGCTCAGATCTTATGTTATGGCCTTTCATAAAAGATGGAGGATACACTGTCAAATCAGGCTACTATTTTAGTCTATCCATTTACGGTGACCAAGAAGATCTGGTACGGTAGGGCCACTCCTACCAAGAGAGAGAGATCGATCACAAAGCAAGGTCTTCTCAGATTCTTACCAAAATCAATAAAGTATTTTGGAAAAGAAGACTGCAGATTTTGAAAATGGTTTCCTGAGATTCCAAAGACGTAGATTATTCCGTGTGTTTTAGCCTTTGAAGTATAACATTATTTAGATTTAACAAAAAAATCCAAATGTAATTGGTAAAAAAATAAAATCTTACCAATTTTGGCAGTTTTCATAGCATTATTCTCTAGAAGTCTCTCCTAGTGTATTATATTTAGCAGATTTATCGAGAACTTTGCTAAGAAATTCTTCTAGTGAAGTCCGAAGTCTAATATATTAGTCTCAGTTCTAAAAAACTTGCATATCAAAATGTTAAAATAACTTCAGAACAAATAAAACTTCAAAATAGAACTGGGTCTTGTGGCCTAGTAGTAAAGGACTCACAATGAATTCTGCCAGTTGGGTTTGAGTCTCAGCCACTGGTGGATTAACATGGGATAATCATCAGCTTTCCTGGATGTTTTCGGCGGACTCCCCAACGAACAAAGCCCAGATTTCCGGTAAACGGTCTTTAGATGCTAGTCGGGAGTCCCATTGTTCATCCGGATACCAGGGTCATCCAAAAAAAACTTCAAAATAGAAAAATTATGCTTAAATAAAATAATGACACTTATTTGAATCAATAATTTTATTCCAATCTACACTAACACACATAAAAATATATATCTAAATTTTATAGGTCTAACATTTTAGGAGGGGAAGATGAACATTATAGAATGAAAAACATACAAAATATAAGATAAAGTTGTGAGAACAAAATGAAAATTGATATAAAATTTTATATCATCAATGATACACTATAATTGTGTCTTATCTACTGCAAGCTAACAGTGTAGATGTAGTATTTGAGATTCACTTCCTGAGGACCAGTTTACATTTTATCTTTATGGGATCAATACTTAGCTAAAACGATATGGAGATTTTAAAGTTTGAGAAAATAAAAAGCACGCAAGCAACAGATTGGTCTAGGTTTCAGATTATAAAAGATGCTAAGTCAAGGGCGATGGATCAGGTGTCAAGCGATCATGAGTTACAAATAAATTTCATGTGGAACTCTCTCTCTCTCTCTATATATATATATATATATATATAACTGAGAAGAGATGAGAATAAATTTTCTTTTTATTTTGATCATATATAGATCAGATCCTTTTGGTTTTTGTTTAAATTTTGATCAATAGATCGAATTTCATCTTCTTTTTCGTCGGATCTGTTTTTGTTTGGTGATTTTGGTGCAATGGAATAAAACTTTAAAGTTTAAAACTTCCTCTTTTTAACATCTCACCATATTCAGGTCTATACTGCTGATCATCATTGATCTATATTCAGGTCCGGCCCAAAAATGATAGATAATATAAGCCATTGCTTAGGACATATTGGCCATATTTCAAAAATTTACATTACAAAAGTTTTCATGTATTTTTGTTATTATCTTATATTTTAATGATTAATAGTTTCATACTCATATATAATTATTTAGTTACTTTATTGATCTGATCCATAGTTCAACCATGGTCGATTCAATCTGACTAGCTAGAAAGTAATCCGGTTTAGTGTTGCATCTCACACACTCATGGTAATGGTCTTCCTCAACTCCGTTATTCAGCAATCAATATATTTACAACACACCCCTATCATCAGAAGCCCATTGATTATGCACATGATGCAATTAGAAGGCATAAGACATTATGAAAACGATTGCAAATAAGCTGTCCTCTCATATAATGATTGATTAAATTATATTTATGCATATAATGTTAACTGAAATGATAATAGCTAAGCAAAAAAAAGAAGAACAAGAGTACAGATCAAAATAATTCAGAATTCATCAAACAAGCTTTTCATATGGTCATCAAAGAATCCACCAAAGTGTAACAATCACACTGACCGTACACCCCCACCGGCTTGCAAAGCTTCTTGCAGAGATGTCACAGCGCCTTCGTAGTTTAAGAAACCCATGAACCAGAACCCATGATTGTCTACATGGGCGTTCAAATATCCGTTCTGGTTCGGGTCGGGTATTTCGGATTTTCGGGTATTTCGGTATAGGGATATGGAACCCGTTCGGGTATTTCTGTACTTCGGGTCGGGTTCGGATATTTTTAGTTCGGGTTCGGTTATTTCGGATCGGGTTCGGATATTTAGATTTTAAAAGAAATAAAAAATAAAATTTTCATTTTTTAAGTTTCTTATATTTAAAAATATAGATTTCACTTAACTGATTTCTTTTTTTTATAGATTGAATGATTAATAGATTTGGAGATAATATTTCAAAAATAAAAATATTAATTTGGCTATTGTTTTTAAACTTTTGGATGTAACTTTTATTAATATATGAAACAAAAAGTTTGACATGCATTTTAAATGAATATCAAACTATTTTCTCCATAATTATATATATACTATATGATTTTAAAGTATGCGTAACATCAATATACATATTTTAAATAAAATGAGAGATGTAAACTAGAAATATAAAGGTAAGTATACATATGTTCGGTTATTTTCGGATATTCATTCGGGTTTAGATATTACCCGTTCGGGTTCATATATCCAATCTCTCTTAACTTAATACCCGTTCGAGTATTTTGCTACTTCGGTTTGGATTTTGGTTTGGGTTTTTCGGGTCGGGTTCGGGTGCCACTTCTCTGCAGGGTTCACTATGCTTGTCGATGGATTCACTGCTTTGAGTTGATGTAATGGTATCACTACCTGTTTAGCAAACAAGACACCAATGTCTTAGTTACTCATCAGCGTAGCAAAGTTAATTGAAATATGAGTAAACAAGAGATGAAAGCTGATGCTTATCGTATTACTACTCTCACAATCCTCCACAAAAAGTACAATAAAATCATCACGAAGGCAGCAAATTTCTAGATATAAATATTTTTTTTATTTATTTAACATAAAATCGACTTACAAATATTTAATATATACATATATATGTATATATTAAACTAAACACTTACATGTCAAATTTTTATTTCAAAAATATATTTAAGATTCCAAAATTTAATTTTAAGAATATTAATACTACTTAACATATATTACCAATCTACCAGTGAACAATCATGACTACAATCTATATTCACTTTTCTATACGGAAAACAAATCAAATTTATTAAATTTAAATCTACATGCTCTAGAATTATTTATATTTGCTGGATTTCAATTAATTTTCACTAAAATATTTTCCAAAATTTATAAATTAATTTTAATTAAATTTAGATATATGAGTAAACTTCTTGAGAAGTGTTCTGGTAGACTTCTAGAAAAGTTTTCCTAGGGTATAACCGTGAAAATGTCAACAGTTTTTTTTTGTTTAGTCATGAAGAAATAATTGTAATTTTATTAGTTTTTAGGTTACTTTACATTTGATTAATTTAAGATATAAATTCGCATTCAAATTCAAAATTTGGGTTATTTGGGGCAACTGCCCCAAAATAATAAGTGTGTAAATAATTATCAATTTTGGTTTTAGTTTGAGCCTTTAATTAAAGTTTGGTTGGGTTCTTTTCTCCATTCCTTGACAGTATGCAAATTAGTACTTATTAATATTGATCATCTTCTTTTATTGAGAATTTTTATTTAGTACAGTAAGGTAGACAGGCTCCTTATCTATGGAGCAAGTAGTATGAGGAGACATGAAGATGATCTTGATAAAGTGGTTTGGGTATTTCATGCATCTGCAAACTTCTTCTTCTTCTCAAAGGTGAGGCTGGAGCGGAGAAAATCTTTCTTGGGAGGGTCCTTGGTGGTGATGAACTTCTTATACCATTTGCCAGACTGTTTGAGGTCTCTATCATTGACATTATTCCAATCAACGTAACTGAGTCCGAATCTGACAGTAAATCCTTTGCAGAATTCGTAATTATCCCCAAGAGACCACGCAAAGTATCCTTTCACGTTGACACCCGTATCCCTAAAAGCAAGAACAATGAATCATTAGAGGTCATACGTACGTACATATATATAACACTGGGATGAGAATAGCATCAACTCACTTGATTACTTTACTGAGAGAATAGAGATGACTGCAGAGATAATCAATCCGCTTGCAATCCAACTTAGCTTCCTTACGGGTTTGATCACCGGGTGTACTGAATCCTAATTTAACCGTCATAGCATACAAAATTCCACGATATTTTTGTGTCAATTTCTTGAACAAAATTTAAATTACATGTATTGATGAATTTAGAGATGAGTAGTCAAACTCACCGTTCTCGGTGACATAGATTAAAGGGTCACTGTAATTGGTTTTGAAGAATTTCATTACGTCATAAATGCCTTGTGGGTAGTAATAGGTGTTTTTATTCTTGTCAACTTTGTCTTCAGTGAACTTGGAAATGGAAGCAAAAAAAAGAATAAATCAGAAAAACTGAATTTTTGCTTAAAAATGAATGAAAGAATAGGGGTGGATGGATCGTATGCATAAATTACCAGCGGACCAATGGGATCACCATTTACATCAACATCTGTAAACACAAGGATGATATAATTAATGGTCACAAATTACTTAAAAGGAAGGATGTAAATAATTGAAAGTAATTGATTGCTAGCTACATGTGAGCGTTGCGCCTGCGTCCATCATGGCAGTGTGAGTATCCCAATCATCAACATGAATAGGACTTGGCTGGACATACTGAGTGACATAATAGTTGAGACCAAGAAAATCATATGAACCCTTTACCAGCCTGGATTCGTCTGGAGTGAACGATGGAAGCCGCTCACCCACAGTGTCTATCATACTTTGAGGGTATGTACCATTTGTTAGCGGCCCCATGAACCTGGTGTACATACATTTTTATTCATCAGTTTATATATATAACAGATGTTAATGCTAAGAATATAGTTTGATTTTATAAACATATACCATCCCAAGAAGAATTCTTTCATCCTCTGGGTCGCAGCTATGCTGCCTGGATCAGTTTTATCGTATGGAAGAAACCATCTAGTTATCATCACAGGTCCAATCTTACCTCCATGATGCTGTGGTCAAGCATATGTATACAAAATGATGTGATTAAATCAGAATCAGATATGTTAGTCTTGTTAGATTACTATTTTGATAACTGATAAGTCAGAATCAAAATGATGTGATTACACAAGTCACAAAGATGGAGAACTCACCGAATATTTTTTCCTGTAAAGATCAACCACCGTGGCATGAGCAAGAAGCTGGTAATGTGCAACTATATAGGGTTCAGTTGAAGAATTACCGCGCTCGCATGTAGGGTCAAGCGCTGGAGAACATCGACCTGGTGCATCTGATCCAAATCCATAGCCTCTAGTAGGCACTGTGTAGAGCTGGTTGATCGTGATCCAGTTCGTTACATTAGCACCAAATTCATGGAAACATACATCTGCGTAATCTTTGAAATCATCTCTGCAAATATTACAGAATCGATCATTTCACCAATCCAACAACAAAGCTTTATATGTTGTCATCTTTCTTAATAAACAGATCGGCCTACATTATCTTGGAGCTCAAGAAACCTTCATACTCATCTTGTAGTGCTTGAGGAAGGTCCCAGTGAAAGAGCGTAACAAAAGGAGTTATGCCCTTCGCAACGAGGCCATTTATGAGTCCCTGGTAGTATTTAATACCTTCTTGGTTTACTCCCCTGCTCTTCTTTCCTTCTGTTCATATAAACGTACAGTATATTTACTTTTTCCAAATAATCACAATCGAAGATTACTATATATACATACATGTAGTTTTTTATTTGAAACTACATACATGTAGTTTTTTATTTGAAACTACATACATGTAGTTTTTTATTTGAAACTACATACATGGATCTATAATGTTTACATACTTGGAATGATTCTTGACCACGCAATTGAAAATCTGTAGCCAGTAGCATTGAGTTCGACCAGCGCCTCTATATCTTTCTGCAGTTAAATATATTCAATCGCATGTCAATGCACACATAGCTGGTAGATATAATTCAATGAGTAATATTAGTTCGCACAAATATATATATATATGACTCATGTATATATTGAGTAATTTACCTCCCAGTACGAGTATGAGTCGCAAGTAGTGTCTCCATTTCCATGATCTGGTCCTGCTTTATCTGATATTAAGCAAATACATTACTAAAAGTGCATGGAGAAATATACCGACATTATATATATATATATATATATATATATATAGATGTGATGTGGAACCATGCAAATAAACAAACCTGGGTATCGGTGAGTGAAGCCATCCCAAATGTTAAGTCCACGACCTAAGCTACCTTCAATCTGAAATAAATAAATAAAAAGAAACAACCATGCAACGTATAAGTGTTTGTAATGATTTTCTATATACGTCAAATGTGAAGTCTGTGAACACAATAATAATTAATGGTTGATTTGTCACATGCCTGGTAAGCAGAAGATGCAACGCCGAAGATGAAGTCTTTTTCGAAACTGCCACTGTTGAATTTATCAGTATGACCACATTTTGATACTGTCTTTTCGCAAGTAATTTCTTCATCAGCTTTGCAAGTCGCCACAGCTAGTAGAAAAACTAATATGAGCCCAATGTGCTTCATGATTATAATTTGTAGATGTATGTGTTGTGTTGTATGGAACATTGTGCCAATCTGTGGGTTTATATAGCCTTCGCAAAGAAGAGTGACGTGTGCATTTTCTTGTCTTATAGAGTCTTGATTGATATTTTGGGAGAGGTTTCGCTGACATGGAACCCGTGGCTTTTTACGGTGGCTTGCTCTTCAAATCATTTCAGTTAGAAAAAACGTTGGATTGTTTGTCTCACTAGTGTGATTGTTTTTTTTTGTTTGATAACAAGTGTGTGATTGGTTCATTACTATCATTTAAAAAAAATTAATATTGTAAATGGCAATGAGGTAGATTTTATTTAATAGAACGACAAATTCCTAAGTAGTGGGGAATGAGTTTTAGCTTGTTATTTTTTTCTAGTGGGGAAACCAGAAGATGTGATTGTAGTAAAATTAAAAAGTTCATCTAGAGAGTAGATTGACGTATGCAAGAAACATGCATTGGCAGTTTTGGTTTTTTTAGTGACAATATCACAAGTTTTGGTTTTGGACCAATAGTAGCCTTGAGACTTAGTAACACAATGGATAAATCTTTTGGCCTAGTTTTTTGAGAGAATGCACAGAAAAGAAAAGTTAGACGAAGAGAGGTGTCTAAAGGAGATATGCAAGAAAGGAGAGAGGAAAGTAAGGTGAGAAGAAACAGATTTGTTTGGGTCTGTGAAGACAAAGTTGTGGGGCTTAAACGTTTCATGATCTGGCTAATATATTGTGGGAAGTTTCGTGACTTAGTTGGTTTAAAATTCAAGAGTGAGATTTGTGTTTCAATGGTTGGTTTCTCGAGAATCTAGGTTTTAGCGTGGCTGGTCAGGACAATCCGTCAGTATGTGTTGTTTTAAGTGTTTGAAAATTCATTGGTGAGGTTTTTTCTGATTGATACAAAACTAGGGAGATGTACTTTTAACTCGTCTATCTTGGATTTTTACGGTGGGATTAGTTTTTGATTTATAGAATCCTTCTACGCTAAGGTCATTTGTGGTTTTTGTTGAGTTCTTTGTGTGTTGAGAGGGTGCGCAATATGAATTTGTTCTTATGAAACATGGAGGAAGTCGTTGTACTCATATTCATTTATAAAGTGGACTTTGAGTAGAATACAGTTCTGTGGTATTTACTCATCACATCGAATGAGTTTTTCACTTAAAAAGTTTGGTTTGATTTACTTGTTCTGCTTGTAAAATATTATGCTATAACCAAAGTATTTCCATTCTAAGACCACCCACAACGCGGGGTCCGTGATATCAAATCCCTTAAGAAAAATATTAAATTATTGGCTTTTATTGGTTTCTGTGCTGGTACTGATCCAAAAACTACGTAAATAAGGATTCATCTCAGCTGTGGTTCATCACTGTTTTGTGGGCCACGCCGCACGTGGCGGCCCACAATTAGCTCTCTTTTTTTTTTTTTTTTTTTTAATGGGATGAAAAAAAAATAAATTAATAAAATAATAAAAAAATGTTTTTGAAGGATTCCACACACGGTTTACCGTTGTGGATGCTCTAAGTTCACACAAGTGCGGGGAACAGTTACTTCTGCTGCGCCGTTGTCGCCTATCTTGACCGTTTCCCAAATAGTATTCTTATAAATAATTTACCTAGTTGATATTATACCCCAAATATTAATATTACAGAACTCCAAGATAATAGAATACATGTTTTTCTAAACACTGATTTGTTGTGATACATTATAACTATGAAAATGATTACATAAACAACTCTATAATCAAATAATTTTATCAGTTTAATATGAAAATTCACGTCTGACTGTATACTTAATGACTAATCGGGTTTACTTAATCATTCTACATATCTTTTGTAAGTCTTTCTTCTGTTAATATGTGTACTTGTTTGATAAATCATTGTCTTTGGAACTCGAATATAGACCGTCTGGTATGAGAGCTTTAATAAACACTTGATCAAACCGAAGATTAAAGGAATTTTACAAAACTATATTTTTATTTTTACCACTATTTCCTCCGTTTCAGATTAATTGTCATTCTAAAGTTCAAATTTTATTTCATTGTAAGTATCATTTTATTTTTTCAATGCATTTATTTACTATTTTCCAGTTTTATTCCTAATCTTTTAGCTCATTAATCAACGAAGTCAAATAAAACAATGTACTCCTATTAATCAAGAACAAAACAATAACTTTAATGATTTTCTTAATCTGTGTGAAAAAAACTTAGAACGACGAATAAAGTGAAACGGAAGAATTATTAATTTATATAGTATCAGTGTTAAGATCCTAATCCATTTTGAAGGAGAAGATACAGATTGGTCGCATATCTTTGTGTCTATGGAATGCATGATATCTTTCGTAATCATGAAGAAGCATAAGCCATACTCTCAATATGAAGATGATTGTGGCTTAAGATTATTGACGAGCGCATTGGTATTATTTTGTATAAATTGGAGTTTATAAGCAAGGACCTATTGATGGTCATTCAAAGTAAAAAAAAAGATTATTCAAAGTTCTTTTTAGTGATGATGATATATTCATATCATCCTTGCTAAGATTATTCCTAACTCATTTCTATATTTGATTCTATAATAATATTTAGAGACTAAATAAAGATTATTATATTTTCTCTGTTTATAGAGAAACAAATAACATTATTTTATATTTTGTTCTGTATTTGGAAATTTTTATTTTAGAAAAATATGTTAGGGTAAATCTTGTTTTTATTATAGGTTTTTTCTATTTTAGAGGACAAAATAGCAAAATACATGGCATAGTCTAATAACAGCTTTTATTTGACTTCTCATTCTTGTGAGGTTTTTTTTCTTCTGTTTCGTAATTTTAGACACTGCAATTTCGATTTTCGTTTTTTACTATTTAAAGAACCGACTTGTATAAACATTGTTGACCCTATGACGGATATTAACATCGCAGACCCTGCGAAGGATATGTCGTCGACCCTTTAACCAAATATAAACGTCGATGATGACTGGAGGCTGGATTTTGAAGTTGATTTGATCCTATAACCATATTAGTTTTTTTTGCTAAAGCTATAACCATATTAGTTTAGAATTTAATCGATTTATTTTCTATATAAATATATCTAGACAATAGGATTATTTCTAAGAGTCTAATATATTCTCTACAAATATTTGTTGTTATTGTCTTTCATCAATACTCAATTTATCAGTTTGCGCAAAAGTGGAACAACATGCAAAATCCCCCAAAAAAAAGTATACATTGAAGTAGATGATCCTTAATGCCACTTACGTTGACTTGGAGTTAGAAATGACGACACAGTTAAATGAAAAAAACTATAGGAATAATGTTAAGTACTCTTACAATATTTTATTAACATGTTAATTAAGTAATAAAATTTATAATCAGAAGTAAAATTCTCTGAATGAGAGAATATTTAATTTTTATCAATTTAAGTATGATACATATTTAAAAAAAAATATTTATGTGTGTTTATATGGTATATATTTTAATTCAAAAAATATTAAAATAGATATCATTTTAGTCTGAAACGTCAATTAAATGAGAGTTTCTACTCATATAGTTTAATGTTAATTTGTATCTTACTATAAGAAAACATTGAAAGCATTAATCACATAATTTTGAATATGGAACTTCTAATATTTCTAGTAATTTATAGTTGTTTATAACTATTCAACATGTAATATATACAAAAATATTTTAACTTTTTATTATATAGTTAATGAGATTGTAAATCTTTTTAATAATATAAATTAAAAAAAGGAAAAGAGCATAGATAAAATCATTATTTAAAATCATTATATATTTTAATTACATTAGGTAATGTTTTAGTTATTATTTAAGGAAAGAATAAAAATTATAGTTTCTTAGATTACTAATTAGTTTTATGGTTAGTTTAATGAAAAATATACTATATATTTAAATAAACCAATATATTTTTCTCTCTTTTTTGGTTGGTCAAAACCAATATATTTCTCTAAAAACTATCTTTGTGATAATTCACATGTTATAATGTTTTTAATTAATTAATAAATACGATCTAAGAGACGTTTTTTAGTCTTACTCTTTCCTACTGTTTTAATAGTCATTTGCATTTTGTTATAAGAAAAATTTGAAAGCATTGATCACATAATTCTGAATATAGAACTTCTAATAGTTTTAGTAATTTATGGTTGTATTAACTATTGTAATATATTCAAAAAAAGTTAACCTTTTATATATATAGTTAATGTGATTGTAATTGTTTTTAGTAATGTAAATTAAACAAAGGGAAAGAGCATATATAAAATACATATTTAAAATCATTATATATTTAATTACATTAAGTAATTTGTAGTTTTTATTTAAGGAAATAATAAAATAATAATTTCTTAGATTACGAATAAGTTTTATAGTTAGTTTAGTGAAAAGTATACTATATATCATAAACCAATATATTTTTCTCTCTTTTTTTGGTGAAAACCAATATATTTCTCTAAAAATTCAAACAAACTATTTTAGTGATAGTTCACATGTTACAATGTTTCTTAATTAGTTAATAAATAAGATATTTTTAATTGAGAAACGTTTTTTAGTCTTCCTCTTTCCTATTGTTTTAATATTAATTTTTGTAGATAGAAACCCATCAGTATACTCCTCTGTGTTGTAGCGAGTTAGCTTAATACACACATATAAAATTGTAGCGAGTGGCGACTAGGGTTTTAGGCGAAGAAGAAGGCGATCCCCAGATCTAGGGTTGACGGCGTACGTAAACGACCTCTAAAACCCTTACCTCTTGCCCAAGGTAGACTAGCAACACTTCTTGACGGCGGGAGTAGGGTTTTAAGGAATATATATTCTCTTATACATCTAGCGCCTTGCTAAGTTCTCATCCATCATTACTACTACGAGGCTTTTGCTTTACTCTCCCTCTGAGCGTGAAGCCCTTTCCGTTTCTCTCTAGCTTGTGCTACGTTTCCGTTGATTCGAAACTCAATCACGTCTACAAGAATGGTTTCTCAAAGCGATCTGATCCGCCAAGGGGGCTCTTCGTCCGCAAGACGTTTGGATCTCACTGTAGAAGATGAAATCATACACCTCCCACCGTGCGATCTGAGCACAGCAGCTGAACGCTTCAAGAGAACCCTGATCGGCAGAGTCCTTCACAGAGGGGGACGCAGTGTTGGAGCGATGATGGCTCTCCTTCCTAGAGCACGGATATGGAATGTGGAAGGAAGAGTCCGAGGGGTTAACTTGGGGAATGGATGTTTCCAGTTTGATTTTGACAAGGAGGAGGATCTGGTTATGGTGCTAAACAAACGCCCATGTCATCTCAATCACTGGATTTTCGCGCTTGAGCGCTGGGAACCTTCTACAAGTGCTAACTTCCCCAACACGGTATCTTTTTGGATTAAAGTTACCGGAGTTCCGGTCCACTTCTGGAATGATCAGACCTTCGAGGAGATCGCGAAGGCCTTGGGAACGCGACTGAACCTAGACTCTACAAATGCACGTCTACAAGTATCCATTAACGCGGATCGACCATTGCAATTTGAGAGACGAGTAGGCTTCCCAAATGGTGATACTGGCAAAGTCCACTTCGAATATGAAGGCCTATCCAGACCCTGTTTTGGCTGCAACAGAATCACACATGACATCCACTCATGCCCGGAGCTGACACAAGAAGAACGGGATCAGAAGATCAAAGAATATCGGGAACTTGATAAGAGCGCCTCGCTGCCCCAACACCTCAGGAACCGATCTACACTGAGTACCCGCAACAACAGTATCACAAACAAGAGACCTCGATCACCTTCTGATGATGGTATCAAGAGATCGCCGGGAAGACAACATCATCCTGGATTTTCCAGAGGGGAGAAGAGGAGGAAGGACTCAGGAAGCTATTGGTCTACTAGGAACTATGAGGACCACCGGGTAACAACGAGATATGTAGAGGGGAGACAGGATCACAAATTTGAACGTCCTGCCTTGAGGAACGAACCAGTCTGGAATCGTCTAGAGACACGTCCAAAGGAAAAGACAAGGGAAGTCTCTATTTCCCAGTATCAGAGCAGAGGTCAAAACAGAGCTAGGGAGGTTCCAAGATACAGGTCAAATGACCGTTACCCTGCTCCCAATTCCCGACATTCCCAACGTGTTTGGAGACCCAGAAGCCCGATGACAGTATCTAGGAACAACACGCAAATCAGATCAGTTGCGCTTTCGGGGAACCAAGCCCTTGAAACAAGAGAAGGAACAGACTCTCAGAGGACTCTTTCAGAGGCTCCCCCGAGGCGAGAGAACAGAGAAGCGCGAGGAAATGGGGTCATGGTGGTGCATAGAGATGAAACTCCGGAGGAAAGAATGAGGCGTATAAAAGGAAAAGCTCCCATGACAGCGGAAGCCTTGGAGAAAACTCCTATGTCGGCGGAAAAAGGAACACCCTCGGGTCTCCTTCTACGTGATAGAGGTATCATCAGAATCAGGGAGGCGGAGAATTCAGTGATGCCACAGGAGCCAAGGTATGTGCCGATGGTAACTAGATCAAGCCCGGAACCTGAGATAGATAACTTGGAGCTAGACAATCTGATAAAATCAAAACAAGTAGAAGATATGGTCTTGACTAGGGAAGATGAGGCAGAAGTTGATAGACTTGTTGATGACTTTGGTGATGTGGTTATGGATGATGATACGATGGAAAATGATGATCTTCTTGTGGATGAGCCTGGTTTTGATGCAGAAAAAATAGAGGCCATATCGCAGCTATCTCCAGCTAATGCTGTGCGCAAAGATATGCGAAGAGAAAACCACGGAAAGACTATTGAGAAGTCTGATGCAATACAGACTGGAGGGCGCGAGGATAACATTCTTGAAGCTACAAGGAGCAAGGCCCCGGGTGGAGCCCAAAGCCCGGAATGGAAGGGGACGAACAAGCAGAGCAACCGCGGGGGAACTCCGGTAAAGAAGAGACAACCCCAAAGCCCGCTGGGGAAAGGAACTCGAGCCTCAAAGAAACTGAACTTACCAAGAGGTCGACCATCCTCCAAAATCCCAAAGGCTGTGGGTACTGCTAAGAACTCCCAAGCTCACAATGTCCCTCGTATTGAGGTGTTCCCTTCTACTAAGCGTAGGAATTCTTCTTCTGTATTAGGTTCGGTGGTGTCCCAGAAACCACCCAGTAAGAGAATATGAACACCATCTCATGGAACTGTCAAGGGGCTGGAGCCTACTTGACCAAGAAGCATCTCCGGGAGTTACATCGCTTTTTTGCACCTTCTTTTCTTTTCTTATCTGAAACAAAAAACAATCGTTCTTTTTTGCAAGAGTTTCAAGTTGGTTATAATAAATTGTTCACCGTTGAGCCGGAAGGTAAAAGCGGTGGACTAGCACTTTTTTATATGGATTCCTTTGATGTTTCGATTCTTTACTTTGATAAGCACATGATTGATATCGAAGCTACCATTGACGGCAATCAGGTCTTTATAACTTTTATTTATGGTGATCCGGTCGTTGAGTGCCGTGGATATGTTTGGGAGCGCTTGACGCGCATGAGTACTACCAGAACGGGAGCATGGTATATGAGTGGAGACTTCAATGAGATTGTAGGGAATCATGAGAAGAAAGGGGGAAGAAAAAGACCAGAGACTTCTTTCCTCCCCTTTCGTACGATGCTGGCCGATTGTGGTATGATCGAGTTCCCATACAAAGGTAATCGACTATCCTGGGTGGGTTATCGCAGTTCTGGAAAGGTTCGGTGTAGACTACACAGAGCCGTAGGCAATGAGGAATGGCACCATCTCTTTTCCCACACAAATGTGGAGTACTTGAAACTATGGGGTTCGGATCATAGACCAGTCCTAACTCGTATCCAATCTCAGGAGGTGAGATTGCGTAAGTCTTTCAAGTTTGATCGCCGTTGGCTCCTAAAGGATGGCCTTAAAGAAGCAATAGAAGAGGGCTGGAAACCGCAGGATGAATCTAACGCAAGGTCTGTCCAAGTTAGAATTGGAGAGGTACGCCGAGCTATAGCAAGATGGAAACGTAATAATCCCTCAAATGCGGAGAAGAAGATAGAGGCTATCAAAGAGCAACTGGAAAAAGCACAGTCGGATCCAAGTATCCCGAGTAGGGAAGTCCTAAATTTGAAATGGAACCTTTGTGCACCCTTCCGAGAAGAGGAGTTATATTGGCGACAAAAGAGTCGAGCTCTGTGGCTCAAAGATGGAGATCGGAACACAAAGTTTTTCCATGCAATAACAAAGCAGCGACGGGCAAGGAATCGTATCATCAAACTAAAAACCCCACGAGGGGGATGGGCAGAGAATGAGCCAGCGATTGAAAAAGTAGCATTGGAATACTTCCAAGGTATTTTTAGCACATCGCAACCTGGTGATTTTGAAGAAGCGCTCCGGTACGTTAAAGCTACCGTTACTCCTGCGATGAATACAGCTCTCGTGAAACCTCCATCCGACCAGGAAATCAAGAAAGTTGTTGATGAGATAAACCCGGATAAAGCTCCAGGACCGGACGGCATGACAGGCCTTTTCTATCAACGTTTCTGGGAGGTCACAGCTCGAGAGGTGATCGCAATGGTAAAGGATTTATTCCTCTCAAACTCTTTTGACCCGAGTATGAATCAAACGAACATATGCCTGATACCAAAGATGGAGCGCCCGATGGAGATGACTGAATTTCGTCCTATAAGCTTGTGCAACGTTAGTTACAAGATCATCTCGAAGATTATCTGTTCCCGTCTAAAGAAGTTTCTACCAAAACTCATCTCCGAAACTCAATCCGCCTTTGTGGCGAGACGTCTTATATCTGATAATATACTCCTGGCACAGGAAGCTTTCCATGCCCTGCGCACGAACCCCATGTGCAAAGCGAAGTATATGGCGATCAAAACCGACATGAGGAAGGCATATGACAGAGTAGAATGGTGCTTCCTGGAGGCCCTGCCCTAAAGATGGGTTTCGCAGCTAAATGGGTATCATGGATACACTGGTGCGTCTCTTCGGTTTCATACCAAATCCTCCTTAATGGAGAGCCAAAAGGGAATATACAGCCCTCCAGAGGGCTCCGACAAGGCGATCCTCTATCTCCCTTTCTTTTCATCTTGTTGACTGAGGCTTTAATCTCTCAACTCCGAGGCGCTGAGGAGGAAGGTAGGCTGACAGGATTAAAGATAGCTCGAGCAAGCCCAGCGATCTCACATCTCCTCTTTGCCGACGATAGTTTATTTTTCTGCAAAGCAGATGTCTAGCAAGCTGCTGAGCTGATAAGGATTATCAATCTATATGGGAGAGCTTCGGGACAGCTTCTAAACCCAGTGAAATCGTCCATCTCTTTTGGATACAAAGTAGGACAGGAAGTAAAGATAGCAACGAAACAAATCCTGGGTATTACTAAAGAGGACGGAATGGGCATGTATCTAGGACTACCGGAGAAAATATGTGGATCGAAAAGACAGGTCTTTGCCTTCATCAGAGATCGTCTCAATGACCGGATCAACTCCTGGTCTGTCAAGCTATTATCTAAGGGCGGAAAGGAGGTTCTCTTAAAATCAGTTGCACAAGCTCTGCCAACCTATGTGATGTCGTGCTTCTTATTACCAAAAGACATCATTAATAAGCTGCAGGGAGCCATAGCTAAATTCTGGTGGAGCACAAAAGGAAACAACCGAGGTTTGCATTGGATTGCTTGGGAGAAAATTTGTGTACCATTGGAGAAAGGAGGACTAGGTTTCAAAGATCTTCTAAGCTTTAACCTAGCGCTTTTAGCAAAACAATTATGGAGGCTGTTACACCATCCCAATTCTCTTCTTGCCCGTGTACTTAAAGGAAGATACTATCGGCATATCAGTCCAATGGAGGTACAGAAATCTAATTCCCCTTCGTATGGGTGGAGAAGTATTCTAGCAGCACAGGACCTGCTAAGAGAGGGGCTACGAAAAACGATCGGCTCAGGCTATAACACACGGGTTTGGTGCGACCCGTGGATCCCGACCATCCCAGCCCGCCCGGCCATAGATATTGGAGTCTATCGCGACCGGGACCTGTTTGTAAACAAACTGATCGATCAGACCTCCAAGCAATGGCGACCAGAGATGCTTGAGCCACTAATAGACCCGGGAGACATCACTTTGATTCAAAATATTCGTCCCAGCCATAGCTTTCGAGACGATGGGTATTGTTGGATCCATACGAAAACGGGCCAGTACACAGTCAAGTCGGGGTACAAGCTAGCAACCCAAATGAAAGAAGAGAAACAAGACATCATAGCCCACGAACCGAGCATCAATCCCCTAAAAGCTATGATCTGGAAACTAAAGGCACCAAGGAAGATCCAACACTTCCTATGGCAAGTGTTGTCGGGCTGCGTTGCGACTTGTAGCCGGCTAGTGGATAGACATTGTGGGATCGATAGGTCATGCCCCAGATGTGGACATGAAGATGAATCTATAAATCATCTTCTCTTTCTCTGCCCCCCGGCACTCCAGACATGGGCACTATCAGATATCCCTACCTCTCCGGGAATTTTCCCGAGCGAATCTCTATACGGAAACTTGGATTATTTACTCCTGCGCGCAAAAAAGAATGGAGCTCCGGAAGACACTCTCGCTAGATTTCCATGGATCGCATGGTTTATATAGAAAGCTAGGAACGAGAAGACTTTCAACGGCAACCAAATTATTCCTCCGGATACAGTACTACACGCTACTAGAGAGGAGGAAAACTGGAGAATAGCACAAGTTATTGAGAACAAGGAAGGTGCAGGGGGAACCCAACCCTCAAATGACAGGAACGAGGAGGACGAGTCACATTTCCCAAGATGCCAAGTGGACGCATCATGGGTGACTAATTCGACAATTTCTGGAGGAGGTTTTGCTATGGATCTGCCGCCGGGTACCCATTTATATGGGTCCATAGGTATGGACCAAGTCCTGTCTCCTATGCATACGGAGTTTACTATCTTGCTTCATGCAATGACATACTCCCTACAGCTAGGAGTTACATCGATGTCCTATCAATCGGACTGTCTTCAGCTAGTCAAGCTGATTAACGATGAAGAAGATTGGCCAGCTATGGCTTCGGAATGGAATGAATTTTCCCATTTACTCTCTCTTTTTACTGATTTTTCAATATCTTTTATCGCAAAAAAGCGAAATGTAAGAGCGGACACCCTTGCCAAGAGAGCTCACTTGAAAAACTCTATTTTCTCGCATGTTGACTCTGTAATTCCGGAGTAGTTAGCCCACAAAGTTAACATTTTCTTTCTGAATTAATAAAACATGGGTTTCGATGTCAAAAAAAAAAAGAAACCCATCAGTATAAACACCAATGCTGGTGATTTAACAAATAAGGCATTCGTTAAGAAAAAAAATGATTATCATGTGCTCCAAAAGGCCACACTCACCAACTAACCTCACCGCTCACAGTCACCGCATATCTTATTGATTCGTTGCTCGATGCTTTATCACATGAAACGAGTGACTATGTCTCTCCAACCGATGAAAGAAAAGTAAGGCCAGCGCATATATATTTATATTACTTTAAAAAATTATCTGCAAAATAGTATCCTTCGTAGCAGTTTTTTTCTGTGCTTTTCATAGGTATATAAAGAAGAAACATATATGAAGAAAAACACAGATTTTTTCAATAACTCAAACATCGAGACTTGAATGAGCTACAATGAGAAATAAGAACACAGATTTTTATATACTCGTCGTACAACCAAGTAATATTCCTGTTGAGCTACAATGAGAAATAGGAATCTTATGGGGTATTTAGACAGTTTTTAAAGAGCTTCCTCCATATTTCATCTCAAGGCCAAGTTCATATAATGCTCATATTCGAATGCAGGTCCCAAATCCTCTGTTGGAGTTATGTACGGTAATTACTTTTGGCAATTTTAACAGGAAATGCGATCATCAAAATTCACATACAGGTGTGGAACCTCGTACATCTAAAAGATTTGATAGTCAAGAAAACCTTTTCTGCGGAATCGCATAATCATAATAAACCTCTTGCAGTCTCATAATCCAAATTCTATAGATGAATAAGCCCCCACTCTTTACCAAAAAAAAAAATCCTTTTTCACTAAATCATCCGGCAAAAACAAATCCAAATCCAAAATAAGTTTCATTTTTGGTAAAGTCTGGAAGTTCGTGAAGGAGCCAGTTTAAAAACATGCAATTTAAGTACTTTCAACTAAATGAAAGCAAATATGTAAGAGTTCTCTCAAGAACGAAAAGGTTGGTTTGTTGCTTACCAATATTATGAGATGGTACTATACTTCTTCATGGCGTAGAGTTTGACTCTGAGTCCACGTAACGCAGAAGCCAAACGGGGGACTTAAGTATCCGAATAAACTTATTCTCCATCCAATCGAGCAGTTGGTGATTACAAAAGAAGGTAATGTAAGAATATTTATTCCTATATGTTTTATATGCATCTGTCGGTTTAGTTATATATGGATCAAGTTCATACTAAATTTATAAATTCAAATATTGAAGACTAACATTAATATGATGAATCAGTTTTGATAAAGGGGAAAATGTTCATTTACATTCTTCAAAAAAAAATGTTCATTTAAATCACGAACTTTTTAATTTGATTGAAAATTATATTTTATTTATTCACTATTTATTTTAATAAAAAAATTCTAGCTACTAAATAATTTATTCTAAAAGTTAGATAATTTGTATTTGGATCAAAAAAATCATCAACTTTAAAAGCCATTTAAGACCCTACTATTAGTCAACTATAATTGTTGACTAACGATAGAATTAAAATGATATGATCAATGAAAGTTTATGACTAAAATGGCTTATCAATAAAATTTGAAGCTTTAAATGGTCCAAGTAAAAATTCATGTTTTTTTCAACCAAATTTGAAAGTTCGTGATTTAAATGATAGTTTTTCTTTTGATAAAGTCATTAAAATCTGGGGTAGTGATAACTCTCTTTTCTTTGCCTTATATATGCTTTTCTATAACCGTTTGCAATATGTATATGTTGATCATATATAATGTAAGTTTGTGTCCATTAACAGAAATGCCATAAATTAAAAATCTATACTATATTAAAAGGAGAATACTCTCCAATTCTAAGCTATCCACGTCAGATCAATAAATCAGCCAATGAGCACATTTCATTTTTACACGTCATACGGGCTTTAATAGTTGGGCTTACGTATGGACTGGCTTCAAGAAAAACAACAAGAACCCAACAATATTTGGGCTTACGTCTCTAAACATACAAAAGGAACCAGACGGCGGAAGTCATGAGGATCTTCCCTCTACCTCTTAGTCTTCTCCACTTGAAACCATAGCCATTGAGTTCAATCGATCCACTTTTACGCAATCAAAACTCCACTTTTATTTGATCAATCAATTTCGTCTTTATGATTTCGTTTCATCTTCCTCTGTTCCTCCTTCTTTATATGCTGATCTTCTTTTCTTTGTACAAACCCAAACCCTAGCAATCGCTCTAATCCGAATCCATGGCGTCGAAACCGAATGGGAAGTCCCATGTCTCATCTGCCTCTGATGAAAACGTGATGTTCTTCAGAGATATCTCTCTGGGTCCCCACAAAACTCAGTTACGCTTCCGTCTGATCCACTTCTGGAAAGCTTGAAACCCACTTAAGAAGACGCTTATCAGCCTTGAGATGCTCCTCATCGACGAATAGGTTACGTCAGATCTTTTTGTAATTTTGTTCCCACCTATTTAGTTCAAAACAGATGATCTTCTTCGTTGATGTTCTGTTTGTTATATCTCTCTGAGTCCCCACGAAACTCAACTATGATAATTACCAAATTGTAGAGATAGTTTACAGTTTATAATTATGTCTTTGTAATAAGATGAAATTCTAGGGTAAATGTTTTTTTAATAAACCCGATTAAAAGATCATGACCAAATTGTAGAGAACCTTTGATGAAGTGGATAACATGTCATGTAAGATTGTCAGAATCTCACAATCTCAAAATGTCACTTTGCTTTGACTATATGTCACTTCAACATTTTATACTCAGATGTTCTGTAAGATGTCATCAACAGAAATAGTCATATTTAGAAAATTTGGTTTCTTTCTTCTTTTTCTTTGATGTGTTGCAGTTCAGTTTTTTTAAATGCAGATTTAGTTGTAGCAAGGTCGGAAGAGGATAAGAACATTTACATATGTGGCAAAAAATGATTATAGGTTGGGAATTCAAAAAGATGAGAATAGTTTATAATATTTTGCAGAATTCTAAATTCGAGGAGCAGAGGATTAACCGAGAGCGTGATGTCATCCTCAAGGAAATGCAAGAGGTAATGACATCATTACTCTGTTTTCTTAAAAATTCAAACTTTTCATGTTCTTTTCTCGATGGTTTTAGTTCAGATGTTGTATCATAGTTTATTTGTGTGAGTAATTGTGAGTCTTTTGTTTCTGTTTCTTCACTCAGTTGCATCTTCTTAAAAATTCGAACTTTATCTGATTAGTTGTGAGACGAGAGTTTGAAGAACGATGTGCACAGTTCCACGGCTTATGGTGATTTAGAGAAGCTTCATAGATTGGTTGAGTGTGAGGGTTGCTCGGTTTCTGACCCTGATGGTCTGGGCTACTATGCTCTTCAGTGGTCTGCATTGAACAACCGCACCGCCATTGCTCAGTACACTATCGAGGTAACAAAAGTTCAATCCTTTTTTCTAATCTGGGACTTTGTGTGTTTGTATTGGTGTGTGAACCGTTAAGCATCAACATTGAGTTTAAGCTCACCACACATACTCTTTTGTTAGTCGAGAGACAAAACAGAAGCTATAATCATAATTAAGTAAAATTAGCAAGGAACCCAACTTCAAGAATCTACTCTTCAATTGGCTCCATACACTCTGTAATCACCTTCTTCTTCTTTTTCCTTTTGTTCATGCGGGATTATAAGATTTGTATAGTTTCATTGATACTTCCTGATTTGTTTATTGAAGGAGCTGAAGAAAACAAAATCATTGATGAAGTCAGGGAGATAAATAATCAGGCTTTTAAATCTCACAAGATGGATGAAGAAGGTGATTAATTCTTTAGCCAAGTTCACCCATTTTAAAAAAAAAAATAAGAGGAGAATCGAAATTAACAACCAGATTCTTGCAGTCTCCATTGAAGATGCACCGGATGTAAAAGAGGAGAGCGCTGTGCTTGAGTTTCGCCTTAACCTTCTGCAAATGATTCATTTATTTAAGTATAAGGGTTGAACTCTTGTGACACTCAGATGATCAGTATAAAGGTTGAACTCTTGTGTTCCTTAGAAAATGATTACATATGAACCAAAGTTTAAGATGATGATAGATGAATGCAATTGCAGGCAACTATTAAATTTATAAAAGATTAATGTTTCTGTACACCATGTACATATACAAACAACCCACAAACACAAAAACAAACTTGATTTCAATTTTATATTTTATAAAATGATTTTCAAACTCTGTGGATCATATGGGAGATTTGATACAAGTCTCAAGGTGGATTAAAAAATAACTCTATTGTATATATTACATTAAACTTAATTTTGGTTTATCATATCAAAACTTTTGACAATTTAAAAATCTAATATAACATGTCTACATTTGTATGTTTAGTAATATTTAGATAACTTTGACCACCTTTAAAGTTTTTACAAATCCTGATCATATTATTTCAATCTTTATCATAAAATATACAAGACAAATGATTTCTAAAATTAAACAAGAAATTTGAGACATGGCCTGATTTAACTCATATTTTAATGAAAGCATACATTTATATTTAACACTACTTTATTGTTACCAGAAAATTATAATAATAACGTTTGCTTCACTTATATAAATCTAAGACTATGATGTTTCTGTTTTTCACTTTTTCTTTAACTCAATGGTGTTGCTTTTTAAAGGAGGAACACATCATATAATTTATATTTGAAATTCTAAATGTACATAGAATTTGAGAATAATCGAAGACATATTTTCCAACATTTTTACGATTTATTTCTACACAAGTGATGACAAGGAAATTATATGGGGATAATTAGTCAAAGGTTCATGAATCTAAATCTTAAACTCATTTTTGGCTATACAATTCAAATCTACCCAAACTATAAAGTTAGTTAGATCTTTCACCACTCTATGTTTCAGATGACAAACAAATTCATAGGCATAAACTAAATTAGTTTCCAACTTAACATTAAACAAGTTTATATTTGCTAGACATATAATTATATTTTCAATCCATAAGATCACTATTGTAATGTTTGTCATCAAAAATTAACCCGAGCGTAGCCGGAAAACACCCTAGTATGATTATAAAGACACAAATGAAAGAGCGTGATCATAAGTGTACAATAACACCTAAATACATAAATATGATGGTGGTTATTTGATGTAAGTATTTGGTGTTGCACTAGTAGAAATCTCGGTTATATCCACAAAAAATGCCACAAAATTTTGATGGCAAAACAAAAAAAAATTGAATTTGCTGCAATAAGCCACGAAAAGAGAAATGTGACAATCCGTGAGTAATTCGTGGCAAAATCAGCCGCGAAATATATAAAAAACAAATATGCCAAATAATAGCCACAATTCTTCTACATAAGTACCGTAAGCATATTTGCAACAAAAGAAACTGTGGCAAAACATGTGAAATATAGCCACGCGCTGTTATGGTATAAAAGTGTAACATCCTGATTTCTGGTATATGTGAAAAGATTTAAGAGAATTAATTTGGTTACATATATCACCAAAGTCGGCTTACTTTTTTGATCAACCATCCATTTAGAACTCCAGAGTTAAACGTGCTTAGGCTGAAGTAGTGGAATGATGTGTGACCAATCGGAAAATGATTCGCGATATCGTGCGAGTGAGGCCAAAGCACATGGAAATGTCATGTGGTGATTGTAGGATCAGTAAAAAATTATATCGAGCCTTCGGAAAATTAACGTACCTCCCGTCGGACGGGATGGGCCCACGGGCCAAGTGAGTGGGAGTGGGTGGTCTACTAACTGTGGACGGTCGAGACGTTACAAAAACAGTCAATCGGCATCTGCATTCCACACTTCTACTAAGGGAAGAAGATGCACAATCAGCATGGGCATACACGAAAGGGCATCATCAGTGGCGAATCTAGAAATTTTATTTTGTGGGGGCATAAAATAAACAAAAGAGAAGTAAATGGAACAAGAAGGGATTTGAACCATGGTGTAGAGGGGACAAACATATGATTGAAACCAACTATGCTACATAAAACTTGTTAACTCTCATGCAAATAAATTTATTTCTAGATTTTTGTGGGGCAACTGCCTCCTCTTTGCCCAACGTAGGTTTGCCACTGGGCATCATATATGGTCTTGGCAGTGATCAGTTCAAGAATTACAGCTCTTCTGAGGCTATATTTGTCACACTGAAGAAAAGCTTGGACATGAAGCTGTGCATTAATACCTTGGAGACCAACACTGAGGAAGTCAAGACTGAACTGAATAACTTGAAGCCGGACTACAAGGAATATATGGCTGCGCTCAACATGATTTTGCAAGCTCTTCAGCCTTAAAGTCTCAAGCCTCAAGCATATGTTCCTACAGCCTCAACTGCACCACCAATTCAGCCCCAAGAACATTGTCGAGGTCAATCTCATGATCCTGCTCAAGCTTAAGGGAAACATGAACATCTCCTCACCTTTGACCAATCCGATTTATATAGGTGGTGTAACGAAAAATTGCAAGAAATTTTGTATATAGCTGCAAATCACCTATATAAATTTTTTGGCTACAATATTTGATCCACAAACAGCCACATATTTAAACATCTCAAAATTTGTGGCTATTATGTACATTTTTGTGGCTAAGTAGCTATAAAAAACTTTTTGTGGATATCCGAATAATAGAAGCTGCAAATAAATTTGTGGCAATTTCAACCCTAAACATCATACACACTTACCCTAAACTATAAAACAAAATTATAATTTCCATACTTATAAAATGAAATCTAGTTTTTAAATATATTCTTGTTAAAATATATTTTTAAGTCTTAATCTTAACCCCAAATCTTTAATCTAAACCCTAAACTCAAACTCAAACATCAAACCCTAAACATAGATTGCAGATAGAGAATTAGAGGATTCAACTATTGATTGATTTTTTAATGTTAAAAGACCGTTATATAAAAGTATATGAATAGTATTGATTGGTTAGGTGGATACAGGAAAGTACTTATGTATCAGCTTATTTGTGTGGAGATTACGGGACGTACATGGAAGCACTTCTGTACCACATATGACATGCGGGGGTACATGAAAGCACTTCTGCGACATAGAAATTGCTTGTGTGGAGTTTACAGGACGTACATGGAAGCACTTCTGTACCACATATGACATGCGGGGTACATGAAAGCACTTCTGCGACATAGAAATTGCTTGTGTGAAAATTTTGGGACGTACATGGAAGCACTTATTTATCATGCATGAGCTGCATAAGTATAAGGAAGCACTTCTATATTACGTAGGATTGTGTTGAGGAGAATGTAGGAGTACATGAAATCACTTCTGTACTAAGCATACTTTTGGTATACATGAATATATATCCGTATAAGCAGACTGTAGAGGGCAAAGAATAGCTATGTACTAAGCGCATTGGTTGTTATGTGTGGTGCATTAAGTGTTGTGTTTTTTCATGTTTAGGACTAGGTTCCTCAATGGTGTAGTACTATGTAATGAGTCAATGGTTCGTGGTTTAACATCTCATACATCTCTATTGTTCCCTCCTCCTTTCCTTCTTTCAGATGAGATTGACGAGCATGGTGAGCATTTCGAATCAGTGCTTTTAGACGTTTTTATTTCTTTCTTTTTAAGACTTCTGGTTTTATACTTTTACCGATATTTTGATATTTTTTACATTTTTTAGATTTATGGTATTAGAACGATTTAAAAAAATAATAATAAATGGAAATTTTTGGAAATTATTATTTACTATTTTATAATGGAAAATTGGATGTTACACAATTATCATAGAACGATCAGGGAGAGCAGTTTTCAAAATCATGTAGACAGATTTAAATTTTTGCAACATCAAATAAATTAACTTTAACTGATTATTAAGATAAGATATGCACCTTACGCATAGTGAATTTATATGAAAATTATTTAAGAAATATTGTGTGAAAAAATAAAATTTATATTCTTGATCAAATTAATATTTTTGGCCTTTACAAAAATTAAAAACTTTTTTGTTAATTACATAATTTGTTTACTGATGATCTGGTCATTTTTAAAAAGAAATATTTTAGGTCAAAAAATCACTTATCGCATAAGAACATAATGTTTAGGCCGAAGAATCTCAAGCATACTATTTGGTTACAATGAAATTATGTCAGCTTGGTTTATATCATGATTTAGCAATTTAAAAGTTAATTATGGTTATAAGAAGTGTATGTTCATGTGTCAATCCTATTTATCTTCAATATTTTCTCTTTTTTTTATATCGTCTTTTCATTTTGGTTATTACTCGATATAAATATTGATTTTGTAGTTTATTCTCATTTTGTTTTTGGCCTGAGATTTAGAAATTTTAAGATTTAAAATTATTAAACAGATACATACTTAGGTTAAGATCTGTGTCTTGTGCAGAATAAATATTTTATATTTATAACTTATTTTATGTTTTCTGCATATTGTGAAATAATAAAATAATAACTATATATTAAATAACTAAGAAATCAGTTACTATTATGTAATAAAATTGGCGTGTGCATATAAATTAAACGATCACTCTTGTTTGTTCGCAATTATTTTAGGATAAATATATCAAAAAATCAATCTTATATATGTATATGATGTATAATTAAATTTAAATGATATATAATATACATTTAATATGAATATTTATTAAATGAAGTTTTACTTTGTGTGACAAAAATTTTACACCAACGAATTGTTTTTTAATGTGGGATGTTTAGTGGTTTTCAATAATTTTAATCATCTAAGAAAAACAATGAAGATTTCAAAATTAAAATACTAACTTTTCCATATATGTTCAATGCAAATATCAAAATATAAGTATGTATTTTCATATGATGTATATTTTAATTTAAAAATAATATATATATATATATATATATATATATATATATATATATATATATATGTATATAAACATAAACACCAATTAAAATAAAATTATTTATTGATGCGTTATCATAAGCAATGGAGTGCATGTTAAAGCTATCGACTTGTCAATCTTTTGGCACCGACCATAAGGATTTAACTAGATTTTGACATGCGCTTCGGAAGCGCGGATATTATTTTTCACTTTTATGAAAAATATTATTTGTTTGTAATTATTGAATGTATTTATCTTATTAAAACTTTCTTTATAATAAATTCGACATATTAGAGTGCCTCTGGTAAACTATGTGTTTCTCTGACTTTATTTTATTCCCTTTTCAATCTATATATTTATTTGGCTTATTGTTAAAATAAATGATTTTAGAATATAACTGTACAATACTTTTACATTGATATTTTGTTTAAACAATGTGACATATTTCTATATTAATTAAATATTTACATTGTAATTTTTATACAATTCAACATATTTGTCTAGTTTGTTGTTAAAAGAAATAATTTTGAATTCAAATGTACAGTACTTTTATATTGTTTTTTCTTCAGTTCATATAATTTTTTAAAATAAATTTCTTTCAATATAATTTATATCAAAAATTAGTCAACTAAAGAATCTATAAACAATTATTTACATAGCAATATAACATATTTTTATATTAATTCAGTTTAATATAT
Source organism: Raphanus sativus (assembly GCF_000801105.2). Lineage (NCBI taxonomy): Eukaryota > Viridiplantae > Streptophyta > Magnoliopsida > Brassicales > Brassicaceae > Raphanus > Raphanus sativus. Next base: position 14,770,018 of record NC_079518.1, read on the forward strand.
AAATTATTTATTACTGCCATATTTAAAATGAAAGTTTATTAATATATTTTTAAGTTGCTACAAACCAACCCGGACCAAAAATGATCCAACTCGAACCTCCTACGTATTTATAATATTCAAATGATATTTATTTAATTTAAAAATCTAGGGTAAAAATATTGTATAACACGAAAACATATATGATCAATTAGTAGTTTCCTAAAATGTAGGAAGTTTAAATGGATTTGCTGATTTTATTTGGATAGAGATATTTTTTTAATAAAAATACAATTCAAGTTTCCAAACAATTTTTTTAACTACAATCCAAGTTTCCAAACAAACCTACTCTTTATAAATGCTATCCAAGTAACCAAACACTGATTTTGAATTCAAATGTACAGTACTTTTATATTGTTTTTTCTTCAGTTCATATAATTGTTTTAAATAAATTTCTTTTAATATAAGCTATATCAAAAATTAGTCAACAAAAGAATCTATAAACAATTATTTACATAGCAATATAACATATTTATATATTAATTCAGTTTAATATATAAATTATTTATTACTGCCATATTTAAATGAAAGTTTATTGATATATTTTTAGGTTGCTACAAACCAACCCGGACCGAAAATGATCCAACTCGAACCTCCTACGATATTTATAATATTCGAATGATATTTATTTGATTTAAAAATATAGTGGAAAATATTGTGTATCACGAAAACATATATGATCAATTAGTGGTTTCTAAAATTGTAGGAAATTTAAATGGATTTGCTGATTTTATTTTGATAGAAATATTTTTTTTAATAAAATACAATTCAAGTTTCCAAACAATTTTTTAACTACAATCCAAGTTTCCAAACAAACTTATTCTTTATAAATGCTATCCAAGTAACCAAACATTCCAATTTTGTACTTAAGTTTTAATAATATAGATTAGTCTCGATGATCCTGGAACCTGGCGAATGGCCAAACTTCTCAACATAATTAAAGGAGCGGAAGATGCTGAAGGACAGATTCACAGAGTTTTCACTAGTTTTTATCGCTCGATCTCGAAATGTATCTTCTGATTCATTAGCTAAGATAGCAAAGTCATGTAACATGGACTTGTACTTTATCGATTGTTCAATTTCGGTCTGGTTTTCTAGACCACCTCAAGTTTGAATAATAGAATTACCGTTTAAAGAAAAAAAAATATTTATTCATATGATTTTATAATCATTGTATCTTATTACATAAAATAATTTAAACTTTGATCACAAAAGTTTATGTGATATTTCTAACAGTTTAGTAATTTATATTTGTTTTGAAAAATTCAAAATACAACATATACAAAAATCTTAATTTTTATTATAAGATTAACGTAATTATGTAATTTATTTTAATAATAAAGAATTAAACAAAAACGATAGAAAGTATACAGATTTTTAGCAAATCTTTATTATTTAAAATCATTAATTACCATATATATATATATATATATATATATATTAATCACATTAGGTAATCCCGTAGGTTTATTTAAAGAAATAATAGATAGTAAATTTCAATTTGATATATGAATGATCTATCTATCTATATATATAAAGTAGACTTCTCTGGCACCTCAGCCCTCCACGTCATCAGGAAGCTTGGGGCGTTTTGGGACACCTGTCGCTACTAAACACGACGACGTTTACTCAATTCAAGTTTTCTCATCGTCCTGAAATGATAATTCCAGAGCTCAGTTTTTCACATTCCCCCAATTATATCCAATCCCATTCAGTCTACCTCTTCGCATCGCCCACTAAACGGCTGAAAGTTCGGTTATAAATATCCCACCACAACTCAGCCGAGATCCAGAAAATAGTTTGTTTAAGCAGTCGATGGCATCTTCATACACTCTCTTTACCGATTTGACAACCGGGCGCTGCTCCGGAGGTTCATCTGCTGAGGTTTGGAAGGCCAGAAACGTCAACAAAGGCATGGAACTAATGAGTGTTGACATGTTGCTCATTGATGAGAAAGTAAGAACCTTTGTTTTCGATTTACCCTGTCGACGCTTAGATTCACTCTGATTTACTAATATATGTTTTACCCCTTTCCAACAGTCAACACTTATTCAAGGGTCCATTGGTGCGATTCGACAGCTGAGATTCAGACAACGACTCACAGAAGGCCTGTGGAAGATGTCTGGAGTATGGGTGTCATCACTTACATTCTGCTCTGTGGAAGAAGACCCTTTTGGGGTAAGACAAGACGTGATATTGAATGAGTTGTAGGAAAAAAAGCTAGGTAATGAGAACAAAAACTGACTTCGAAACAAACACATGGCCAACGATATACAAGGGAGCCAACGATTTTGTGAAGAAGTTGTTTGTATAGGAGCCATGAGCACGGTTAACAGTAGGTGAAACACTATGTATATTCTTAACAGCCAATGTTTATGTTTATAGGTTTACAGTTCTTTTGGATTTGGTTTCTTGGGCGTTTAGCAGCACACGCATGGGTGAGAAATTTTAATAGGCATATCTGTTCTTGTCAACCCGTCAGTTTCTAAAGTTAGCCGGCTTAAGCAGATTGCTCCGAAGGTAATCAAAAAGAAACAAAGACATAGATGTGTTTCATATTCATATGAGTTTTAACTCAACCGAAGTGTGTTTTTGAAAGGTTCGGCAGACGACTATTGATGATGATGAGCTGGATGATCTCATAGACCAGTTTGATACCATTGACAAGAAGGATTCCATTAGTCTTGTGGAGACGAGACAGGTAAGAAGATAACAAAACTTGCAATACAAGCAATTCAAGGCAGTAGTGCATAAACTCACTAACCATTTTTCACAGGCTCTTACGAAAGATCTTCCTTGGAAGCTCAAAGATGCAAGATTAGCTGCGATTATTCAAGCAGTAAGTCTGCTCACTTGACGCTCCCACGTTAATAAAAAACATCTGTCTTTGCAGATAGATAGCAACACCGATGGGTTAGTGAACTACGCTGAATTTGTGGCCTTTACTTTATACATTAGTCAACTGGATCAGCATGACTCTGATCAGTGGGAGCAGAGGTCAGGAACAGCTTTCGGGAATTTTGACATGGCCAGAGATAGGTTTATAACATCTGAGGGAACCAAAATTGATCAATCTCATATTTCTTATATTCACCTTGCTTTTTATTATTGTTTAATCAAGTTTCCACCTTTGCAATAAACGAGTTTAACGCTCTATAGAATCACTTCTTGCAGAAGCTGATGTTGATGAAGATGGATAATCAGCATTCATGAGTTTAGCAGCTTTCTCGAAAAATCATTCTGGTTACCAGCTTTCTCGAAAAATGTAAATCACTTTTTTTTATAAGTGAATTATCCTAAAAATGAAGCATTGTTTTGTACATGTACAAAAGGTTAAAGTTAATAAATCATATAATACCAGAAAAAAAAAAGATAAAAACATCAGAAGATTTTCTAGGAGAGTTTTTAAAAACCCAAACAGCACTAACACATAACTACGAGAATCTCAGCCAAGTGGGCATTAGAGAATGGAACTTCTTCCTCCCCTTCCTTGCTAGAATCGTGTTTTTAATATGATGATCTATTCCCTTGAAGATGGGGTCTGTAAAAGAGCAGACTGCATTGTGCAAACAGTTGTTTCAGCAGCCAGCTTACGGAGTGTCTGAGGGCAAGTAGAAATCACTTTCGCAATTAGAGATATGAAGATTATATTTTCTGCTCATAAACAAAAGACATTTTTTTACAATGACCATATGATTCAAGAAGATCTTATACAGGCCAGATGTGATTTTTGTATTTGATATCAAGGAACACCCATATGGTCAGAAGGTTTGGGATTGTTTTCCCTGAACAGATAATTTTGTATTTTTATTTGCTTGTGATGATAAAATACATAATTACACATAATTCAGACTTTTACTTGAAAGAGAATTCCAGAGCTTATGGTAAATCAAAAAAGAAATAAATGGAATATAGAGGAATGTAATAAGATGATTGAAATGCAGTAGAAAAAAATGGAATATATTCATTCTATTTATTTATTTGATAAAATTGTTATGGAATGGTTTACTTTGTATTTTGTTTATTTTCTTGTGGAATTGATGTTGGCACATTCTACATACTGTCCACATGATATTTAACAATATAAGTATGTTCTTTAAATTAAACATAAACTTTACTTTATGTTTACATTCCAACAAAATAACTCTCATATGACTATCAGCTTTTAATTTACTTTTATTGAATCAATTAGTCACACTCATTTTTGCCAATCCACTTCAACTAAGAAAAACTTCAAAAAAATAAAACACAACGATCGTTAACCAAAATCAAATAAATCAAGGGAAATATCATTTTCTTTCAACATATTTTAGTTTTCGTATTTTTAAACATATTTTCTTTACTAGGACCATAAAAGAATTGCAAATTCATGTAAGAATAAAATATATAAACCCGGCGCGTAGCGCCGGAATACCACTAGTATAATATAATATTTTTTAGCAATTTAATTTTGAACTAAAAAATTCTCAATTGATTCTCAAATCGCCACATAAGCAAAATTATCATTCCAATTACATGACAATTAAGCATAACACTTTTTTAATTAATACAAATCACATGTTATAATTTTTTAAAAAACATTCTCTAATATATAAGGGATATAATCAAAACCGCTGTTGGTGAATTTATGAATTTAGATTGAATTGAATATTGTAACGGCTTTTCTCAAAAAAAAAAATATATATTGTAACGGCATAATATGAATAAAAGAAAAAAGTATTGAAGATGCTGGATTCGGCCGTGCGCACTGTACAATATATTCCTGCGCCGATCGCAATATCAGTCTTCCAACGGTAACTTTTCGGACATGAATTATTTGGTTATCCATTTATTATAAGACACGTCTCCAAAAACATGACCCCAACGGTCGTCTTTCTTCTCGATCTTCACCCAAAATATAAAAGGGGACCCAATGATTCAAAGAAAAGCAAAAAAAAAAGATTAGACAAAAAAAAACTAAGAAGCTAAGCAAAAATGGCGAGAAGATGTCAAGAACAAGTAGAAGAAGAAGAAAAGGAGAACTTTCCTCTTATTACAACAAAAACAGTCGAATACTTACAACCAGTAATGCGCCGAGAGCTACTCCTCAAATTTCCAGACAACTCTGCTTTTGGATTCGACTACGCACAGAGCTCTCTCTGGTCTCCTCTCTTGCCTCTAAACTACGCAAGCCCTTCCGATCTTGACTCGGACACTTTCGTTTGTCGGAACCTTGAGCTAGGAGAGTTTCTAGAAAGCAAGAAGAAGATGAAGATCGCAATGAAAAAGAAGAAGAAGAAGAAGAAGATAGTGAAACTAGACGAGTCAGATTCTCCTAAACTTGGCTGCTTTGCTATTCCGACCAAAGTACATTACATACATATACCTTAGATGATATTCTTAGCTCTATTTTTATATAAAAATAAATCTATATTAATTGTGTTTATTGTTTAGGGATGGGACGGTTTGCTAAAGGTAGCTTCAAAACACTTCAAGGAATCGAAAAATAAGAGAGACCCAGTCGCTGATGTCAAGCTTCTCAACTTTTGCAAATGCTGAAAGTTAATATGCATACCACTTCAATGTTAGTTCTATGTTGTTGTTGTTGGTTCTTTTGCTCATATGTTTCACAAGTCAACAATATTTGGATAATATGGGTTGATTTTATTTGTTTTGTTTTTATTCGTTTTATCTGTTAGGTATGGTCTTCAACATGTAAACCATTGGAGTGTTTGATCATATACACAGTAATATATCACTGGCTGCTTTGCTTTAACTTTCTGCTGCATTTGTGTCACATAGAAACAAGTAGAGAGAGTTTTGCTATATTCACTTGACAGAATAAACAAAGCCTTAATAATGCCATTACCTGTGGAAATTCTTGAATCAATTTTGTCATATGATTTTCTTTTTTTTGTCAAACAAGTCATATGATTTAAAAATCACTTTTAAGAAGGTAAAAAGAATAACAAACGGCATTGCATTTATACAGGTTTGTGTTCAAATTTTCTTGTTGGGTTATGTAATGGGCCACAAGTGGGTCTGAAAAACTTGTGGTGAAAATTAACAATAATCAATTACCGTAAAAATGAACACGTGACAGTCTAGTCACGCATAGTCTTTGGTAAATGCAATCCGTGTCGTCAGACATGCTTGCTGCTTTGTTGTGGTGGCCTATGTTCAGTGGTAGATAAGAATTTACCCTATAAAGAACAGAAAGTATGTTCTGTCTTCCTCAAAAGTTTACAACTTTCCGGTTCGTAAGAAGATGGCAGCCATGTCTTTCCTTTCAGCTGCCCCTTCAAGCTCCTTCCATGGTGGTGGTCTTCATCTGGGCAGGAGCGATCCCTGCCTCTTCGGTTGCTACGGCAATTCACGGAGACCTTCTCTTTCCATCAGGTGGGTTTAGTTATCGATTGATATGGTTAACTGTAGATGTCCCTGGATATAGCTAAAGTCGATAGCTTTATGGTGGATATGTGAAAAACAGAACCGGAGATGACACAAAGTAAGAGACTTGTGTTGTTAGTAATAATGGAGTTTGGTTTTTTTAGGTGCCAATCGACTAATACCAAGGAGCCAAAGACTAATAATAATATTCTGGACAATGCGAGCAACCTATTTACAAACCTGTTAAGCGGTGGAAGTTTGGGGTCAATGCCCACTGCTGAAGGAGCTGTCTCTGATTTGTTTGGAAAGCCTCTCTTCTTATCTCTCTACGACTGGTTCATTGAGGTATCATCTTAGTATGAGTTTACATACTTGAAGTTTATCTACTTTGTTTTGATTCTTTTTGATGTTCTTGATTCTGAAGCATGGAGGAGTGTATAAACTTGCGTTTGGTCCAAAAGCCTTTGTTGTCATCTCAGATCCGATTGTTGCAAGGCATGTCCTCAGAGAGAACGCCTTTTCTTATGACAAGGTAAATGGAGTCAGCCAGTTCGTTTTGTTTTCTTTTTGTGTACCATCATCAAGTAACTTTCCTTTGTGTTTTGGTTTAGGGAGTTCTTGCTGAGATTTTAGAGCCCATCATGGGAAAAGGGTTGATACCTGCTGACCTCGATACCTGGAAGTTAAGAAGAAGAGGTAAGTAAATCTGTTTTTTTTTTTTTTGTTAATAATCTCTATATGTTTATGGCCATTGATGACCTCTGTGTTTGCAGCTATAACTCCTGCGTTCCATGCATTGTATCTGGAGGCCATGGTCAAAGTATTCAGCGACTGTTCTGAGAAAATGATATCGAAATCTGAGAAACTCTTAAGGGACAGCGGAGGGGACACGATTGAGTTGGATCTTGAAGCAGAGTTCTCGAGTTTGGCTCTTGATATTATAGGGCTTAGCGTCTTCAACTACGACTTTGGCTCTGTCACAAAAGAGTCCCCTGTCATTAAGGTTTTTTTATTTTTTTATTTTTGATTTCTTGAATTTGTCTATTAAGCAAGCTGTTGGTTCCTTCTTGATTGTGTCTGTTATACTACATTGCATTGCAGGCGGTTTATGGGACTCTTTTCGAGGCAGAGCATCGGTCTACTTTCTACTTTCCGTATTGGAACTTTCCTCCAGCCAGATGGATAGTTCCGAGGCAAAGAAAGTTCCAAAGCGATCTCAAGATTATAAACGAGTGCCTTGATGGACTCATTCAAAATGCAAAAGAGACAAGACAGGTGTTTCACCCCCCTCCCTCCTTTTCATATTATAAGATTTCTTCAAGAAAATTATTAATTTCTTTATTACATCCCTAATTAATGCATTGTTTTATTTGATTTTGTTAATTAATGAGATAAAAGAATATGGACAAAATGGGGAAATTATCAAACATTTGCATTTAAAATAAAAAAACTAATTGTATAAGGCACTTAAAATGGAATGGAGTGAGTATTTTTTTGCTCTTTATTCTGCTGTTAGTTTCTTATTTTGTTATCTCTTTTTTTTTATCTCAGGAAACAGATGTAGAGAAGCTTCAGCAACGTGACTACTCTAATCTCAAGGTTGTGCAACTGTACTAAAGAATCTCTTCTTTCTTTGAAAAGTCTTTTGATTTTTGTTTTCATTGGATCTCCCACAGGATGCAAGTCTTTTACGGTTCTTGGTGGACATGCGGGGTGTTGATATTGATGACCGGCAGGCAAGATTATACTCTCTCCGTTTCATATTATTTGTCGTTCTAAGTCTTTGCACACAGATTAAGAAAATATTTAATTTTACATATTTCCAAAATAAAAATAATATTACCAATACACATCAACCAATATAAAAATAGAATAGAGAATATTTTCAATAAATTTTGTATTGAAAACCGAAAACGACACTTATTTTGAAACAAAAATTTTGCTCTAGAACGACATATAATTTGAAACGGAGGGAGTAATAACTTACTGTACAGCAATCTTTTCATCATCTTCTGCTTATGAATTTTTGGGTTCAACAGCTGAGAGATGACTTAATGACTATGCTAATTGCTGGTCACGAGACAACCGCAGCTGTTCTTACTTGGGCTGTTTACCTTCTTGCACAAGTATGCACTTAAGTTTCTTATTCCCATTTTTTTTTCATGACTGTTTATTAAAAAGCAAGCTCACTGTACAGTTCTTTAGCATTCTGCTTCTAAACTCGCAGAGTCCTGCCAAAATTAGGAAAGCTCAAGCTGAGATTGATGCTGTGCTTGGTGAAAATGCACCTACCTATGAATCATTGAAGAAGCTTGAGTACGTAACTTAGCATCTTAGATCTTTTCTTTTGGTCTGTATTTCGATCATTGACTGCTTTGCTGAATGTTTATGCAGGTACATACGACTCATCGTTGTTGAATCCCTTCGTCTATATCCTCAGCCGCCTCTGCTCATCAGACGCACTCTTAAACCAGAAACCTTGCCTGGTATGTATCAAGTTGTGTTCATTAGCAGACAATGATTACATACCTCGATGTCTCTCTACTGCTTGCGTATGCAGGAGGATACAAAGGTGAAAAGGAAGGTCATAAAGTTCCAAAAGGGACTGATATCTTCATTTCCGTAAGTGGTATCTTTCTATGTTCGTTTATGATTCTTTCAATGGAACCTGCTTTTGTTTATATTTTTACTGTCTTTTTTTAACATTCAGGTGTACAATCTCCATAGATCTCCATACTTTTGGGATAACCCACAAGAGTTTGAGCCTGAGAGGTTCTTAAGAACAAAGGAGAGCAACGGTATTGAAGGCTGGGCTGGGTTTGATCCATCTAGAAGCCCTGGTGCACTCTACCCCAACGAGGTGAAGAACAATCCAAAACTTGCAAAATCCAGTCTTAGCTCTCTTTTGTTTTGTAACCAAGACTATTGTCTCCTTTGTGGGGTTGGTGAGTGAGAACAGATCATAGCAGACTTTGCATTCTTACCATTTGGTGGAGGGCCAAGGAAATGCATTGGAGACCAGTTTGCACTAATGGAGTCCACCGTTGCACTAGCTATGTTGTTGCAGAAATTCGACGTGGAGCTGCGTGGACCGCCGGAATCTGTTGAGCTCGTGAGCGGCGCTACGATCCATGCCAAAAATGGGATGTGGTGTAAACTTAAGGGGAGGTCAAAATGAAATGAGAGAAGCAGGAGAACCCAATTGTGTTTTGTGTTGGTGAAATAGTAAAAACTTGTAACTTACAAGAGCGGGAATCAGGATGCATTATTTTGATACAATCCCATATTTAAATTGCAAATTCAAGATCAAAAGCAACCTTCTAACCCAAAGTCAAAACAGTTGATTAGAGGTTCATCAACGCTCCTCAGTACTTGATGAAATAAGTTTTAGGGGGATGTATTCAACTGAGAGTTTCAGGTGATTTGTATTAAAATGACAAATCTACTGTTATTCAAACATGAATTTTAAAAACTCATTTAAAATCCACTGTTATTGAACTTGACATTTCGTAAAATACTCTGAAATCCACTGTTATTGAAAATATTTTAAGTTATGGGATTTTAAAGTTTTGAGGTGATTTTAGGGTGTTTAGGTAGAGTTTCTTAGTTAAAATAAATAAAACTCAAATCCCATTGTTTTAGGTGATATTCTAGAGTAGTTTAACAAAAATCACCTAAATCTCTGCAACTTATTAAAATCATTTAAAACTCCATTAAAAATCAAATCACATCAAATGCTAAATTGAATACATCCCCCTTAGTCAAGTGGTCGGAATACACAAAGACTTATAGATAGAACTGGAAAGAGGAAATAAAGGGAAATTGATAGCTTTTGTCAAAAGGAATGAAATTCATCAAAACGATGTCAATTTTAATATTAAAAAGAATCAGTAATTCATTTCCAATTAAGCAAAAACTAATCTATCTTATTAAAACAAAAACATACTATTGGACTTAACATTTATTTTGTAAGTTTTTAAATTAAATACACCTTTATACTTTATATACTTTATAGTTAAACTTACATTAAATCATTAATGTTTCTTTCTTTATACTACTATCTATGTTTCCAAACAATATATTTATTTCTTTATACTACTATCAATGTTTCCAAACAATATTATTTTTATACTATTATCAATATTTCCAAACAATACAATAATTAATCTTAGTTATATTATATCTATCATTTTCTTTTTAAAATTTTGTAGAAACATCATAATTTCATAAATTGTAAAATAATGAACTTTAAAATTTGGAGTATAAGATTACAAATTATGAAATTATTACAATTTAAATCAAATTAGATTACATATCGGTCATCCAACAGTTCAATCGGTTAATCTCAGGTTTTAGTAATTTTTTTAATATGAATATTTTAAAAACCTAAATTGAATTGTCATATCTCCGAATTAACCGGTATAATCACAATCGGGTTGAATTTAAAAACGCTGATTTAAATGCAAAAATATTTTAAATACACACTTTTAAAAATTACCAAAATATTTGTTAAGTTATTAGTGAAAAATTTCATCGTAAGATATTCCGCGCTTCCAAAGCGCAGGTCAAGATCTAGTTATATTTATGACGGAATCTCGAGCTCGAGAAAATAAACAAGCAAAATATGATGGTAAAACATACACTCATACGTAAAGTAGCGGACACGGACTGAATATTACCTATTGTTCAGTATTTGGAATTTGTTACGTACTCCACGATATCCTTATTCCGTACTCTACGGATATCTAACTTTTCCAAATGTTTTGCTTCGAGAAAATATATAAATATTAAATTTTATGAATATACAAAAATTTATGGATATTATTTCAGAATCTTTACGAAGGGATATCTATTCTATTTTGTTCAATATAAGTAAATTTAGAAAATTTATACACTTTTTAAAGACAAAATTGTTTATACAAATAAAAGATAAAGTAAAGATCAATGAAACTATTTATTTTATAAATTTCTAAAATTTCTAATATCTCTTATAAAACAAATCTTTTAGAAAAATATTAGCATTTATAAAGATTTTATATTCTTTTCTTAATACAATCTTTTATACGTATTTTATAAATAAAATTATATGATAAATAATAATTATGTAATATTATACATTTAAAACTCTATTTAACTAGAGATATAAATCTATATGTATAAAAGTCGGAGTGAATCGGATATCCGTCTCTAAATTTTTTAGTATCTATGATTTGCTTCATTTATAACGTGGATATTGGTTTTTAATATTTGTTTTGCTTCGAAGACTTAAGACTTACGGATATCCGGAATTTTCAGATTGAATATAATCTTAACGAATAACGAATCAAATTAAATTTAACAGATAAAATGTTTTACTTTTCACACAGAGATCCATTTAAGTTTAGAACAAAAAAAAGAAGAATATCCATTTAAGTAAACTTTGAGAAGGAAAAATCGATCTATTCTATCAAAATAGAAGTCACGACTTATTTCATATATGATTTTTTATGTTGGACCATCCCTGAAAAAATTACTTAATTGAATTTTTGAATACATATTTAAATATTTTAACTATTTTAAAAAAAATAGATATTTCTATATTTTCTCTGAATTACATCTGAATAAAATCTTTTCATATCTTACAATATAAAGATATATGATATTTTCATTAAAGCAAATATTTTTAAATATTTAATTACTTTCGTTTTTATTTGTAATATAAATGTATATTTCATTTCTGACTTAAAAAAAAACTTTTTAAATATTTAATAATGTTGTATTTATTAAAATACAAATTTATATTTTATTTTTAATAAAATACTTTATCTATCAACTCTATTAAAATAAAAGTCACAAATTACTTCATGTGTGATTTTTTTAAGTTGTACAATCCCTTAGAAAATTACTTTATTGAATTTTTGAATACATATTTGAATTATTTTAATTATTCTGAAAAAAATCAAATAGATATTCCTATATTTTTTTCTGAATTACATCTGAATAAAATATTTTCATATCTTTTTTTTAGAATATAAATATATATGATATTTTTAATCAAAGCAAACATTTTAAAATATTTAATTACTTTCGTTTTTATTTATAATATAAAAAAGCTAGAAAAATATGGCGTTGTTTAGACAAAAGAAATAGATTTTTATTACATTATGTACAATATTTTTCAAAAAACATATAAATTATTTCCTATTATTAAAAAGGGCCTTGTTTTTGTTTTTTGAACAAGACGATCCTGGATGAGTGTGATCTTATTGTATTTCCTGTGCAGGGTCAAATCGATTTCAGGCCTCCTCCCAGTTTCACTGACAGTTTACAGGTCTCAGCTCGCTGGGAAAAATCTCAAGTTGCTTTACATATTGACTGTGATTGATCTGTTTGTGTTTTAACAACTTTTTCCTCCCAGGACGAGCATTTGAGATCTGCCCAGTTGCCTGGTAGTTCATCAAGACAGCTATAGTAACATGTCTAGATTATTTAGGAGATTAAGTTTTAACTCTCGAAGCAATTTGGTAGAAGTTGCAATTGTGAGGTTTGGTCAAGCCCATCGCACTTGTTCATCGGCTGGGCCGAGTTGCACAAGTTACGCTAGACAACCTATGGGCCTAATCGATAAAGCTCATTAGGTTAAGTGCTGACAATACAAAGAAGAAGAGATCACGACAGAGATCTCTAAGCCAAGCTTCTGGGAGGCAGCAGCCTCAAGCATCCAAAGGAAGCTTCCATGGCGTCTCTTAGAGAGATAGAGTAAGCTAGAGATGATATTTTGTTCTAGTCTTAGTTCTTAGCCATGTACTTCTCTTGTAATCTCTTTATACTCTCTAGGATTTGCATACCCAGGAACAGAGAGAGTAATGATCTTGTAAACCACATCGGAGGTGTTTTCCGATACTTCATAGTGGATGTTGTGGATCCTGGATCCACCCCAGATGTAGTGTGCTGCGGCCGCGAACTGGATGAAAAATTCTTGAGTCATGAACAAGGATTGAATCAATGGGAAAGATCAAAGGGACTAGGGGATTGTACAAATCCTACAACAAAGTTCTTGTTAGAGTTGTGATTGACTCTACAAGTGGTATCAGAAGAACCACGAATTCCGCAACAAGTGGTATCAGAGCATAGGCTCATTGATTCATGGAGTCCACGTCTCTAGGAGGAGAGACATATGAAGTTGGTGGTCACGTGGTTTTACCTTAATCAGAGTAATACACCGAGATCAGATCAGGTGAAAGAGATTTGTCGGTTTACAAGAGAAGAAGGAAAACTGTTCGACGTTCTTCGCTGCAGTTGCACAAGTTGACGGAGGAAGTATTCACAAGTCAGTTGAATCAGTTGAGATGATTTCGAGTTTATGAAATCAGGAGTTCTCTACAGTTCTCCAGGGGTGCACGAATCTGCTACTATGTGAGAAGGGTTTCAGGCTACTCACAAGATGAGATGGTGGCAGGCTGTTAGCGTAAGAAACAGAGATTTTCAGAGCTGTCTTCGATCTGCAGTCACAAGGAGTGTGTGACAGTCACAAGGCGTGTGTGACTATATGCATTGGAGTTTCGGATTTCTTCATATTCTGCAAGTTATTGGAGTTGAGAGCATAGTGGAACACAAGGGATTTTCGCACTGGTTTTGTATGGGATTGTCTGAAGATTTAGTGAGGGATTTCACGGTATTCTTGGGTTATCTCTACATGGTATATCAGTCGCAGGTGGTGTGCTAATCTATGGGGTTATTTCAGCTCGGTATCTCATGGAATTCTTGGTACTAGGGGACGCCATAGAACCTTGAATGATATGAGTGTTTCATGGCTGTCCAGATGGTATTCTTTAGTCAGTGTGAAGGGTGTTGTAGAAAGGTTTGAAAGAGATCGACTCATGCGGGTTCGTCTATGGATGATCATGAGAGTCTACAGTTGGGTAGAGGTTCAGAGAACAAGATACTACAAGGCTGTTATTTACAGAGGGAATGCAGTGTGGTTTTCTAAGCAGATATGTGTTTGGCGTAACACATAGTTTTCTGCTGGAATGGATCTGCCAGAACGAGGAGTTACTTGTTCAAGGTAGTGTTCGGCTGAACAGGTGGCAGTATCAAATCGAGATTGATTCAGGATGGAAACAAGTATGTTTCGGGTTTTTTCTGTATGGGATTCAGTAGTAGTTTGTTTTGGCTTCTCAGGCATATGAGGGGGAAACAAATGGGTCTACAAGGTTTTACGGTTGCAGAGGTAATGATTTGTATGAGCAGAGGTTGAGCAGAGATTCTTTGTGTCGAAAGTCTTCTTAGCAGGTTGAGCTAAGCGGCGGGTTCTGTTGGCAACATCAGCGGTTCAGAGAGATGTTCAAGGAAAGGTGTTCAATCAGATTGTTACAAAGAAATTCTCAGGATAAGGAGTTAGTGTCTACATGCTGTTGAGGTTGGTTGAGGATTTTGAGTCAAAGGGCTTCTGGTGTGAGGCAGTGGCGATTCAGGTTCTGCAAGAGCTTCAAGTTAGCATCGACATCAGCTAGAAATTCTGGAGAAGAAGAATCAGTAGATTTGTAGTCACAATCACATGATTATTTCAGGGGTGACGAACCAATGATGATGCTAAAGGATAGGGAGCATCAGAGAAGAAGCAGATGACGTTTGTATGTGGTAGACAAAGACAACGTCAGAGACAGAGGAAGAAACATTCACAGTGGAAGATCTTAATGCACGTGATGGTTTCAGGTCTATGAAATCATGATGAGAGACTTGCAAGGGATGCAGCGGTTGTTTGCAAGAAAGGGAAGACTCGCGCAAGCTGCAACATAACAGCTGCACAGGTTGGCGTGTTCGTGATCAGAGTGTTGGAGATTGATTTGAGTCGTCTGGGATGGAGGATATCTCAAGGGAATACAAACTCACATTAAGTCAAAGCTAGGCTTAAAGGAGAAGGAATCAAAGGTCATCAATCTCACAGGGACTGAAGGTTTTCAGAGATCACAAGGAATGCAGGATGTATTTGCGAAAGATGATCAACGGATCTTGCAGCTGCAAAGGTTGGTTGTCGTGTGACAACAATGTGACGAAACAGGGGTGATTCTGTTTTGGGTCAGTACAAGTCAGGCTCGTGGGTGCATGAGAGGAAAGGTTTTCTGGCTGGTAAAAGAAAACCAGAGAAGTCACCAAGTCAGTGTGACAGGAATAGGTTGTACCTCCACGAAGAAGAAACTAGAGTATGGGATAAGTGTGTAAAAGCCTACACAAGGGTATGTTGGAGCAAATGGCTATTTGTGGTAACAACATGCAGAAGCTTTAGTGAGGTCGTGTGAGTGACGGGAAAACCTAAAGATAAAAAGGTGATTCAAGGTTAGACTTGGCTTGAAGATTCTGGTCAAAGGCAGAGGAAAATGCGCAGGCGGAATCGGGTTGAACAGGTTGTTACGACAGGTTGTAATCCTGAGGATAAAGGGTATAAAACAACAGTCATCAACACTTGTTCAAGAAGCAGAAAGTCGCTACCACAGCTAGGAGAAGCGTGTGTGAGTTATACCTTAGAGGAATCGTCATGGATGTCTGAGTCGGCAATTCCAGATGAATAGACTCAGAGGAGAAGTAAAGGACGCCGGTTTTGGTGTCACGACCACAGTGGTCAAGGTGGAGCTCTCGGATAAGAATTGAAGCTCAAAGGCAAAAGGAGAAATTTGCAGACTTAACCAGGTCGGAACTTCGTGCTTGAACAAGTCAGGGTTCGAGTATAGTTACAGCTTGAGAAACTCGTCATGGGTTCGAGTTTGACACGACAGAAGCTGTAAAGGGAGTATCTCAGGAGCATCACAGGCATGGATGATGAGAGATATGTTCAAAGGCCGACAGAAACATTGAACAGTTGCAGAAACTTAGTTACAGAGACATGGTACTTCTAAAGGGTTATTTGATTCAGGTGGAGCCACTGAGATTATATAAGGATTGATGCATCAGGGGTATATATAATCTGATTCCAGGTGGAGTGAGTCACTGGTTTAGAAGATGTCTTGATTGGTTCAGCTGAAAGGTAGAAGTTTCGGGTTAGCAACTTTGTCAGCTCAAGGGAGTAAGAGCTGAAGGGGAAATTTTATATCCATGATAAGGGGCTTGTGGATATGTTCAGAATGTCAAGGCCAGGAGTGTCAGGATCAGTTAACAAGTACAAGGCGCATCAGAAGGAGATTTGTAAGAAGAGTCTTACATAAGGTTACTTGTAGGCGAGACAAGTAAATCGGCATTTGTATCATGAGTACACTGCAGTGAAGTTGATACAGAGGAACACAGAGCCAAGTATGATGCAAGGGAACACGTGGTGAAGTACTTAGTTAAACTGAAGGGAAGCAAGTATCAAGAGATACTGAAGTATTGAGCAGTGAAGATGAAGAATGGTGAGATGAAGCAAAGTAAGAAACTGTTAGAAGACATCGCAGGGATTGCAGGGAATTGTCTTACAGTTTGTTCATCTCAGGAAGGGTAAGACTTGTTCTCCACAAGCAGGCTCATCTTAAGCTCAAGTCGTGGAACTGAAAGAAGTTTCATGAAGGTTTAAATGCAAAGAAAATCCGATTGCATTTAAGGGAACATAACAAGTGCAGTTCTAGAAATATGGTCGCATCACATGGAGTACTGAGGAAGTTTTCTTCAAGGAAGTGCATTGGCTAATGGCAGGTTCAATGACTAACAGGCGTGTTCAAGTCGTTGATGGTGATGCACAAGTTTCGGTGTTGGATACATCTCAGTACAAGAAGGGTATTGAGGAAAGGAATTCACAGCTGAGTAAAGGAGAGATATCAGACATTCTAGATAGATATCACAGGCAGCTAGTAAGGAGAGCCAAGGCGTATCATGGTGAAGATGGTATGAGGCTCAGTTCATTTAACTAGCAGTGGGGTCTAAATCTGTTAGTGGGGTTCTGTAGTTGCAGAACAGGTTGATCAGATGGTGGAGCAAAGATGTTTGTGTCGAAAGTCTTCCTAATCAGGTGGTGTTAGGCGGCGTGTCCTGCTTGTGCAGCGGTACAAAGTGATGCTCAAGTGCAGTCTGTTCAAGAACATCAAGGGTAAGTCAAAGACTGTTTCAGAGATATGGAGCATGAGTGACTTCAAGGGTTTGCGGTTGATTCAAGGAGAATTATGTGGTAGCATATTATGTTAACAACATGAAGGGTGAACCAAGGTTGTGTCGAAAGTCTGTCCAGCAGTGATGGTTGGATGGCAGGTCCTGTTCAGAGTAACAGCGGTACAAAACGTGTTTAAGGCTGGAGTGTTTTAAACAAGTAGAGAATAAGAGGTTGTTTCAGGTCTGAAGCAGATATGGTTCGAAGGTAGCTGCACATAATTCAGGATATCTGGTTCAAGGCTCAGTGCACATGAGTGGAATCGGAAGTCCAAGGAGGAAATCAACTTGCAGAAAGATGTTCAGGTTTCTGTTCAAGCACTTGAACAGCTTCGTGGTTTTTGACAGCAAGGTTGTGTTGTTGATAAGTTCACGAGAAAAACAAGATATGAAGTAGCACGACTTCAATGAAGAGTTGAGCTTGACACTTGGAGTGTAGCAGCTGGGTTAGCAACTCAAGATAATGTATGAGGTGATGGAAATTCAGAATGACAATGGGATTGTCACATACCCTTCATCAAGCATGATGTCTATTTTTCATTGATGGGGCTAAGTGGATTAAAGTGTTTAATCTACTTTAGCAGTTGTGGTGTATAAGTGGAAGCTTATGCAGGTTTCAAGAAGATCATGAAGGGACTTCAAGCTTGGCTCAAGATGGAGCTAAGAGAAGTGAGAAGAGATAAGAGAAGAAATGGAGATGCAGAGGATGAGCAGATTTGCTCAAGTTTCAAGAGGTGTCGAGCACAAAGGAAGGGTTATGGACTTGGACCAAACAGGTGGAGATTGTGAGGTTTGGTCAAGCCCATCGCACTTGTTCATCGGCTGGGCCGAGTTGCACAAGTTACGCTAGACAACCTATGGGCCTAATCGATAAAGCCCATTAGGTTAAGTGCTGACAATACAAAGAAGAAGAGATCACGACAGAGATCTCTAAGCCAAGCTTCTGGGAGGCAGCAGCCTCAAGCATCCAGAGGAAGCTTCCATGGCGTCTCTTAGAGAGATAGAGTACGCTAGAGATGATATTTTGTTCTAGTCTTAACTCTTAGCCATGTACTTCTCTTGTAATCTCTTTATACTCTCTAGGGTTTGCATACCCAGGAACAGAGAGAGTAATGATCTTGTAAACCACATCGGAGGTGTTTTCCGATACTTCATAGTGGATGTTGTGGATCCTGGATCCACCCCAGATGTAGTGTGCTGCGGCCGCGAACTGGGTGAAAAATTCTTGAGTCATGAACAAGGATTGAATCAATGGGAAAGATCAAAGGGACCATGGGATTGTACGAATCCTACAACAAAGTTCTTGTTAGAGTTGTGATTGACTCTACAAGTGGTATCAGAAGAACCACAAATTCCGCAACAGCAATTGATAAGAATAAGAAAAATCTTTTATATTGATTCCTGTGTAATATGGGATTCCCTTCTATGAATGAACAATATGGCTGTGAAATGTTGTATCTCTAATGTGAGAGCTTTATGTCATTAATATAGAAGCATCTTTCAACATTTTATCTAAACACACACAAGCTAAGCCTCCTCTGTGTGTTGTATGTGACTAAAAAAGATATTTTGAATTCTCTTCATATCAAATTAATCAAGTAAGCTACATCCAATCAAAACACACTTGACAATTTCCTCTGGAAAGAAGACAAATGGGCGATTTAAATAAACAAACAAGACCTCGATAAAAATGAGTTTTGTGGAAATGATGAGTTATTAGGTAGTGGATTAGGTGGGTGGGTCCTTTTGACACGACAGGTCAAAAATAATTGGGAGGGTACAAAGGGAAGAAATCGAGGTGGAGCAGAAGAAGAACAGAGAGATTCAATGGAGAGAGTGAATCAAACATTCTTCTTGTCGCATGGCTCTCCCACATTGAGCATTGATGATAAGTTAGAAGCAAGACAATTCTTCCAATCATGGTCGGACAAAGTCTTTCAACACAAACCCAAATCTATTTTAGTCATCTCTGCTCACTGGGACACCGAGTTTCCATCAGTCAACACTGTTCCCCGCAACTCCACCATCCACGATTTCAATAACTTCCCTGATCCCATGTACAAGGTCTCTCTCTTTCTCTTTCTTACCAAAAAAGAAACCCTAACTTTTGTAGTCTTGATCCTCAATCTTAGGGTTTATCCTTCAAGAAATGCATCAATAGCTTTATGTTTTACCAACTTGATTCTTGCAGCTTAAGTATGAAGCACCAGGAGCTGTTGAGCTGGCGAAAAGGGTTAGAGAGTTGCTAATGGGAGGAGGAGGAATGAAGCGTGTTGATGAAGATACAGAGAGAGGACTTGATCATGGAGCTTGGGTTCCTCTCATGTTGATGTATCCCGAGGCAGATATACCGGTTTGTCAACTCTCTGTTCAATCATCTCAAACCGGGACTTACCATTACAACATGGGCAAAGCATTGGCTCCACTGAAAGAAGAAGGCGTTCTTATCATTGGATCTGGAAGTGCCACTCATAATTTGAAGAAGCTTGACTTTAGTATCACTGATGGATCAGCGGTTCCTTGGGCTTTAGAGTTCGATCATTGGCTCAGAGACTCTCTCCTACAAGGAAGGTATAAGTTTTTTTTATTAGTTCCAAATCTTTTTTTTTTCCGGTTAAATGTTATAAGAATCATTGATGGTTTATGATTTTGCAGGTATGGAGATGTGAATGAGTGGGAAGAGAAAGCTCCAAATGCGAAAATGGCACATCCATGGCCAGAGCATTTCTACCCATTACACGTTGCAATGGGTGCAGCTGGTGGTGATGACGCCAAGGCAGAGCAAATCCACACAAGCTGGGAACTTGGGACTCTGTCTTATTCTTCTTATAGCTTCACTTCTTCCCTTTGAAATATTTCATCTTTACCTCCTTTCACTTGCCGTGTGACTACTTTTAATGTAAGCACTGTGTAAGGCTATATGGAGAAAGATCGAGAGTGTTATGTTCTCTGTATAAATACGTAATGGCCAGTGTTGTGTAATGCAAGCAAGTGAAAAAATCAGTTTCTCTCCCACTTCACTCTAAGCTTTCAAAAGTCCAAAAACGTTTTTTCTTTTGTTGAACAAGAACACAAAACAGAGTAAATAGAGAGAAAAACAGAGTCTTGGTGCTTGGCATCTTTGTGATGCGTCTGTCCACACTATTCTTTTCCCTTGGAAGACTCTTTTTGATGCTTCAATCTGGGAGCAGCTTATGTGTCGTCACATAGTTCCCAAATTTCAGCTGGCATTGCAAGAGTTGCAGATAAACCCTGAAGACCAAAATATTAGTCCCGGAGGAGCTTTCAGGAAACAAGAGGATCAGAATCTAGTTCAAGCGTGGTTTAGATATGGCAAGGGGCAAGGGAGAACATAAGTTATCACAAGGCACAAGAGCAGAGGCTCTTATTGAAACCCAAACAGCACAAAATGCACAACGGTCTTCAGGTTCATACTAGACTCGGCAAAACCTAAGGCTCTAAACTGTTGCGAATAAATAGAAAATGAAACTTATAAGTGAAGAATTGCATCTCTTCATTGAAGTGTTCTGTTACTACTAGTGAAGAGTTATATCTGTTCACCAATTATCCAAACTTACTCAGAAAGTCACAGACACACTTCGCTTAAATCAATTATAACCAACAAATCCCTGCTTTAAAAATATCAAATCATAAGAAAAGGAAACCGAGGACTAACTGCTCTTGAATAAGCTGGAACGAGAACTTTAATGTTTCTTCGAAATGCAATCATATACTATTCGTCTTGCCGTTCAAAAAAAAAAGAAAGTACTATTTATCCAAGTTGGAAAAAAAAATCTGACAATAGGCATATAGATATATGTCTACATAAATGCATATCAAATCTTGTTTCGCCATCTCAAGTTTCTCCTCTTCTTGTTGACAAAACGACGGCCGAAACAAGATTGTGGCAGCCTTTAAGCAGCGAGCATTTCTCAAGATATATTTCACCAGATCTATCTCTTCTTGTGATCCATACACCAATGTCCACTTGAAAGTCTCAAGACTTGCCAATAAACATGTAGGAACACAATCCAGTTGATTCTGCCAGGGAACCGGTGCATCCACTCTAGAATATGTATGATCCTAAGATTGAAAAAAAAAAAAGAGTTCTGCCTTAATTAAATATTACAGTAAACTATTACACCAAAAAGGATAGGTCTCTATCGAAGAAATTAACTTACGTCATTCAAATAGACCTCAAGGTCACGTAACAAAGGAGAATCTTTGAGTAACCGGGCAAGTAAATTTGACCAGTTTGGACCACATGAACATAGCTTTAGATGCTGAAGCTGGCCAAAGACAATACCCTCATGATATAAAGCCTGCACACAATAACAAAGGCTTCATCGTCAAGAAAACCTGGTTTGGTGTTCTAAAATATTGAGATTGATAGATGGATGGAAACATGTTACCTCCTCATCAGCATTGACTCTAATGCATAGTGAAAGCCTCCTTACAGATCTGATTGATCTAACAAACTTGTTGATATCAGGGTATGTCGATTCAATATCTGCCTCCTCCAACTTAGGGGTGTCTTCAAAATAGTAGGAGTAACTACTATCTTCAAGTTTATATTCCTCTATATAATCCATAATTTTGAAATACTTCAAAGAAGGAGTGTTTATCACAAGCCCTTCAAAATGATTTCCTCTAGATATCTTTAGGGTTAGTCTCTGCAAGGACGGGACAATTACACTCAATGTAAATGTTCTATTATTGTCATCATCATTTCGTTCCACAAGTAGATCCTCAAGAACAGGGCAATGAGAAAGAAGTTTGTGAAGAGATTTTTTAATCTGAGTACCACATACGTCGAAGGATCAAAAATTTCAGGGAGGGGAGAAAAACCGTACGAGGAACATGCACGTAAACCTTGCCCGTAAGTTCCAAGATCACCAGCGATTTACAGGTAAACAAATAACTCGGTACTTCAGCTAAGTTAGCTAATTTATAATGCGTAAATGCAAGTGTGACACGTAACTCTTGGACGCATCTAGACACTGCAATTAAAACCCAGTTATTGATACCGTTGACTATACCTCTGTCGAATACGTCAAAGTTGAGACGTAAGCTTTCTATGATTGGAGCTTTATGTAATGGCAGATTTAAATGAATGAAAGGACTTAATCTCCAGGATTTAGACTCTGAGGAGTAGCTGTACTCAAGTTTAGGCAACCACATCCAAAGAAACTCCCATCGCTTAGATAAAATACTTGTGCTTACAGCAACTTTCGTGGGAAGACACAATAGTACCTTCAAGAGCAATTCATCAGGTAATTGACTGATCTTGTCGTCCATAACTATCTTGACAATGATCACCAGGGTTCTCTTATCGTCCAGAGAATACGAGAGTTAGGTTTTGTCCGATGAAGCCACAAGCAAGAGCAAACGCAGACTAATATAATAGATAGATAGAGGAACGGAAGAAAAATCTTAAAATCGTCTTCACCAGGGCCGGCTGTAATATTATATTTAGGGCCAGAGAAATATATTTAGGTCTTCGATTATTACATTTTTTTTTTTGCCATCTTAAAATTTATTAACAAGCAAGGTCCAACAAGACCCAACCTTTAAACTATTACAACAAAGCCCAAAGGACTCATTCAACCTTTGATTCAAACAAAGCCCAACAACCAAAACCCTAGCCCTACAGGCCCAAACAAGACATGTGACGCCCTAATCTTCTTCCTTCTCCCACCTTCGGAGAAAGCATGCGGTGGCGCGTCATCGGAGCACAGATCTATCATCTCCACCATCCACGGCTGAGCCTCATCACGGAAAGCTTCATCGATCACCATCGAGATCAATCCGGAGCCACCAAGCCGTCCAAACACGGGACTAAAAAAACTCCAAACTCCATCCGTTTTCTTTCTCAGCCTTGCTTCCTCCGAGAGCTTCAACCCGAACAGATCGGGATCTCATCAAGATGAAGCTAAGCCGAGAACTTAAAACGTCGTAACCTAAAAGTCGCATCCAAAAGGACAGGATCGACAACCAAAGCCGGCGGCGTGAGGCACGAAACACCTCCACTCCCCGGAGTCAAAGCCGGTGACGATTGAGCTACGGAAGCCTCATCTCCCGGAATCATAAAACTGAACAGAAAACTAGGTGGGACACAAAGATTCACTCCCTAAAAACATGCAAATCGTTTAAACCGAGAAAATTAAAAACCAGAAAGCCGGACCGGCGGTGGCTATGGGAGTCCACTCCGCCGGCCGGAGTCGATAAAACACAGCGGGTCTCTCTCTCTCAGCTTCGCTCTCAGAGTTTTTAGTCAGTTGTTACTCTTCTTTGTAATATCTTCGATTTTTTTTGTGCAACTAATATCTTCGATTATTACATTTAAATTAAGGAAAACTTCCTTGGGATATTTTAACTAATTCTTATGAGAGATGAAAATATAAAAAAAAATCTAAATTAGTAAATTAGGTCACATCTTTAAAATTAATGACAATAGATTTATTATGAAAATACAATCTTTAGTACTGTAATTTATTATCCACATTTATAATTTAATTATTAATTTCTGTTTTAAGATCTATATTTAGCCATATGTTTCTTTATAAAATTAAGAAAGATATTAATAAATATGTATAGTATCTTCACAAAATTTAGGAAAACTTTCATAAATGTTACGTTTATTTTAAAATCAATATTATTAATTCATGATCATTACTACTTTTTACCCCTATTACTACTGGGTATATTACTTTTTGTCATTAAACCTACTAAATATTAATCTAATTTTAACTGTCTAAAGCTAATGTAAATATTCCGTAAACATTATTTTATCCCAGAATTGTCGGATTCACTTCTTCTTCTTCTTTTTTGACAATGAATCCACTTCTCTCCAATATATAGTTGACAGTTTTGATAGCATATGTAACTATGACCTCGTATATAAGTAACTGAACCATATCAATTGTTTTATACTATAGTTAATTGACAGTATTAACATGCTATTAATAACTAACACCAATATGATCACAGGACAGAATCCAAGATCCGTTGTTCTTTTGCACCAAGCCATGGTAGCTAGGACGATTACAGGACAGAATCCAAGATCCGTTGTTCTTCTGCCTCAAGATTCTTCATCTGGGAAGCCTCCTCAACCGCAGCAAAGCTATATCCTGGTCCTGGATACAAACAGCCTACGTCCTAAACCTCTACTTTCTCTTCTTGTCAGCATGTTTTGTATCACTCACTCATACCCTCCCTACAAATATATAGCATTACAAGTCTCACAGTTTGTGAATCTGACTGTAACCTCTTCCGGTGTTTCTAAATAATTTTATTATTCTTACAAAAGCTCTGTTTCTCATCTCACAGTAGGCTCTGGTTTAATGTTAGCTCCAGTAGCTATTAGCATTGCCGCTGGGTTCTCTGGTGCCATTGCAGCTGCAGCGTCTCATAGCTTTGAAACAGTAAAAACACATTCAGAGCGTGTAATATTGCTTTTTCACATATTCTTACAAATCTGTTTCTCGTTATCTTCATGTTTGGTTTCAATCATACAGACGGAAGCTTATTGTTCCGAGGAAATGGGATTAGGATGGCTCGAAGCTCCGTTGCAGCTACAGTTACTGTCAGAAGCCGTCGATTTATATGTTCCCAAGTGATAGTACACTTGTTGAATCGATAAGACAAGCAATTCCTAAGTTTTGATGATTTGTAAAAATGAGAAGCATTTGTGTGCTATGTATGTGACATTAACAGACAAATAATCATTTTGAGCTAGGTATGTGACATTAACAGACAAATAATTACAAAATTGGTTGTTAGTATACAAATTCAGGAGACTCATTAGCATTAACAAAAGTCATACATTTGCTGCTTCTATATAACGAACCAAACACAAGCTTTATAATCAAACTCAGCTAAGAATGAAACGCAAACTGAATGACTTGTGTTCCTAATCCTTCTCTAAGGA
Source organism: Raphanus sativus (assembly GCF_000801105.2). Classification (NCBI taxonomy): domain Eukaryota; kingdom Viridiplantae; phylum Streptophyta; class Magnoliopsida; order Brassicales; family Brassicaceae; genus Raphanus; species Raphanus sativus. The sequence goes on from NC_079518.1 coordinate 14,795,441, forward strand.
GACTTTAACCAATCTAATATGAAATGATCTCTAGAGAAAAAAGTCTATGATTAAGTTCAATCACCAGAATCCTAAATATGTGAAAACGACTATACTAAACATTTTGTAACCTTTAACCAGATCATTCAAAGGAAATAAACAGGCCATAATCATAATAAAATAAAAAGAAATTAATTTAGAAAAAAAAAGATCTTTCATCTTCCAAAACAAGATCCACATTGTTCAACCTTAATAAGAAAAGCAACAACAATAATAAAAAAAAAGAGAAGCTCGAAACGTCTTCAGAACCTGAGCTTGGTGAAGAACCACCTGTTCTTCCCGGTCTTGAACCTCTCCTCGAGCTTAGCCTTGGCCTCCTTGAGAGCCGCGACCTTCTTGTCCTTGGACGAAAGAGCCTCGAGGGTCGCCACTTCCTTGAGATCCACGTCGAGGGTGTAACGCGTCGGCATCAGGTGCTGGTAGTTGACGACCTTGATGAAACACTTGACCCTAGACTTCTTCGCTGTCTTCTTCGCCGAGTCCTTGCGGATGACCTTGCTCGGGTACTTCTTGAGCCCGGCGACGAGGCAGTGGCCGTAAGGACGCTCGCGGTTCCCGTCGTCGAAGGAGCGGATGATGACGGCCTTCTTCCCGGCGTATCGGCCTTGGAGGAGGATCACGGCCTTGTTCTGCTTCAAGAACTTCACCATTGTTGCTTCGCTTTCTCTAGATCTCTGTCTCTCTCTCACTCTCTCCTATCGCCGCTAAAAACCCTAAGTGGCTAGGCTAACTCTGTGTAAATTCTAGGTTTAATAAAAACTCCATGGAGGAGAAACCTAGCCCAGTGAAAGGCCTCGTGGGCCGTTACGTTAGACCCATTTTAATTTGGGCTTTGGGTGTTCTATAAGTGATTTAGTTTCAACTTTACGACAATTAAGTAATCTGCTGCATAAGTTTGCTTATTTGACTCTACTGTCATAAACCCCGAAGAACCAAACTCTTTTTAGCTTTATTGATTCACTAGATTTTGATCCGCGCTTTCAAAGTGCGGGATTATTATTCCTCTATATATTATTTGGGAAGCTTTAAAAAGTTATAACCTCATTTTTGTATTAATTAAAAACTGTCCCTTCCTACGTGTCAAACAATTAAGCACTCAATTAATCCTACGTGGCAGCATTATATTCAATTGGAAAAATGGTTGGTCCAAAATTGATTTTAATTATTCGCTATAAACATTAACTATAAACTATAGTGTATCCCTTATATATTATTAACGTTAACAGTAACATATTCACTTTTTTTGTCACAAAGTAACATAGTCACATATCTACAATGTTAATCACTTAATCTTTTAATGTAACCCTTGACTCTGCTCATCCCATAAACTTATGTCATCTTTCTCACCAAAAATTAAAAAAAAAAATATCTTTTTACTTCTTCTTCGTTTCCGGTGAAACAAGTCCGTTCACCATGGCTATGTAAGAGGTCTTTCCAAAATATAAATATAAGGTCTAGATATTTGATGGTCAACCTCCTCTAGAAACAAGTTAATTAGTGCTCTAGAGACTTCAAATAATTACTATGAGCTGTCTGTCTAAAGACTAAATGCTTTTTTCTGATTATAGGAACACTGAGAGAGTTTATGTGACAGAGCTTCGGATGAACTTATTATATTTTCCGCAGATGCCTTTGGTCTCAAGGTATTAATTGGGTTTCTAAACATCTTGGTTGGTTTCATATTTCAAGTTTGGATCTACATTTATTGGTTTGGGTTTCGCTGTGTCTCTGACAAGAAAATCTTACACCATCGCTAATTATTTTTTAAGTTTTAAGATGTTTATTAAGTAATCTTAAATTCATCTAACCTTGGATGAAGTTCTATGCGAGACGCATCCAATAAACACAGCCATAGTGCAGTTTTGATGGTTACAAAAAGAAAAAAGATGGAATGTATAAAGTCTCTATCTCAGCGAGACGTATGTAATAAACATAACTACATAAGAAATATTTTTTTTGTATGAATAAGGCATGTATCTAAGAAGTGTATCTAAGAAAGACAGCATACAATTAAGATGAATGTATTTTGAAATATCCAACATTATCAAATATGGAAGAACCGAAACTGAATATTCAGTGGTGTGCAATTCAATTTCTATCATCAACAAGACACATTAAATTAGTGATAAAAATATATGTATCATCGATTTTGATCAGTTACAAAAATAAAAATTACTAATATCCCCTATATATTATTTGAAAATCATTTAAAAAATATGAACCTTAGTTTTGTAAGAATTAAAAAAGGATCCATCATATGTGGCACTTGTGTATGCCTTCCAAATCTTATTTCAAAGAATTCAAGAACACCTTATATAAACTATAGTCTAAAAATTATACTCTAGCATTGCATTGGTTACATATATCTTTCCTTAAATAAATCTACGAAATTACCTAATGTGCCTAAAATATATATACGACAATTAATAATCTTAAATAATAAATATTTGATAACAATTTGTATACTTTCTATCATTTTTGTTTAATTCTTTATTATTAAAATAAATTACACAATTACATTAATCATATAAAAATCAGATTTTTTGTATATGTTTGTATTTTAAATTTTTCAAAACGATTATAAATTACTAAAACTGTTAAAAGTCTCATATAAACTTTTGTGATCAAAGTTTAAATTTTTTTTTTATATTAGGATACAATAATTATAAGACCGTATGAATAAATAATCTCATTTTAATAGGTTTATATTATATATATATAATATATATATAATATATATATATATATATCATAATCATATCGTTTAAGTTAGACTATACATCGTATGAAAATACATACTAATATTTTGATATTTGCATTGAACATATATTGAAAAGTTAATATTTTAATTTTGAAATCTTCATTTTTTAAATGAATATAAATCATTGAAACTACTAATATCCACATTAAAAAAAATCGTTGGTGTAAAATTTTGTTTTCACAAATATGCAAATAATCATAAAATCATATGAATAGAACCCTCATTTAATAAAATCAATATTAAAGCAATATCTATGTTAATATCATTTAATTTATTACATATTATATACGACATATAAAAATGATTGTTTTGATTTATTTACCCTAAAATGATTGCAAAAACCAAGAGTGATCGTTTGATTTATATGCGCACACCAATTTATTTACATATATTAATTGATTTCTTAGTTATTTAATATATATAATATTTATTTTTATAATTTCATAATTTACATAAAAACAGAAAATAAGTAGTAAATATAAAATATTGCACAATATGATGCGTGCAATTGATATTGTAGTATATAATTTTCATAAGTTTCAGTAAAATGAATGTTTGTATTAATTAGAAAAATTTGGTGAATAAGCAAAGAATGTATAAGATAATTAAAATTAAAAATCATGCAATTAATTTATCAATATCTGAATTATTCGAAGGTTCCACTAATAATGTATACTAATGTTAATGAAGAAAATAATGTCTTAGTGTCAAATGATGATTTATTTATGTTCTTATAAATTATTTTTGTAACTAAAACAATACTAGAAAAATCATTTAGATTGAATTAAACAAACACAAAAAAAAAAAACAAAAAAACGAACCAACACAAACCAAACTAAATTTAAAACTGAATCGAACACAATCCAAATCGAATAAAACCAAACACAAATCAAATCAAACTAATTTGATATGACTTTGGTTAATGGTCTCTTAGACTTTAATAAACCAAACCGAACCTAAACCCGTAGTTTTTTTTGAATAAAACCTAAACATGTAATTAAACCGACATGTTTACCATAATAAAACCGAGATATTGCTGACTTGACATCATTTGTTAATACTATATATTTTAAATATTTATCATAAAATTCACCATGCGCAAGGCGCAGGTCTTATCCTAGTTTATTAATTAAATTGATAACTTTTTTTATAATTTTGTAAGTTTTTATTTATAAATTATAGAATTTATAAGAGTTATATTATAATATTTTGCATACATTTTCTGTAAATATATTCTGCATACATTTATGTAAATAATTTATCTTTGTTGTTTTTGCTTTTAATCAATAGATTAAAAAATTTATATGGTATTGAGAATATTTAGTTGTGCTATAAATGATACTTTTGTTAAATATTTAAGTTCATATAAATTTATTTTTCTTTGTAACTACAAAAATATAGTTGTGAATATTTAACAATTGATCTTAAATGTATTTCAGTGTTGAAATTGAAAATATATTCAGTATTTGAAATTGAAAATTATATTCAGTGTTTTATATATATCAGTGTTTGAAATTGAAAAATAACTTTAATACAAATAACATTTTAGACCATATGTAATGCTTATTTATTCAAAAAATCACAATCTTTTATTTTAATAAGATTACTCATTGTAGGTTTTTTAGGAAACTATGTTTTTTGTTTAATTTATAAATGATTGTGAATATTGTTAAAACTATTGTTTTAAACACCAGTTATAATGGAGATATTTTTAATATTCTATAAAGTTATTAAGAAGTATGATATAATAATTTATGAACTAAAGAATACGTATTAAATATTTTCAATCGTACAAATATAAAACATGGTTATTATAAGGTTGTTATGAATATATGTTATAGGTGTTGTTAGAGTAGCTTCAAATAATAATAATTAAAAAAACTTGAAAAAGTAGCCCTCATTGTCGGGAGAGTTAGCATTTTTTCTTCATTTATGGTGCATTAACTCTATTTAATGTAATTACTATATCAAAAATGAAAACTTTACATATACACTTCACGTATAGACAGTATAGTTAAGATTTACTTTTTTTATTTTAAGAATATTCTCTAATGGCATAGGTTGTAATATTAATGTAAAATCAAGGGTAAAATCCTATGAGGGATTCTGCTTTAATAGTATAGATTTATTTCAAAACATGTTATTCGTTTACCAACATTTTCACACAAAATTTTTGGTATGGTTCAGTTTGTATGGTTGACCACTATAATCAAATGTATATTTTTTCCAACAAATTTTTGTTTAGGTAGTAGCTCCTTAGTAAGCGTTATCCTTTAAATTTTTTTTTGACAACAACGTTATCCTTTATTTATAATGACTAGATAATCCGCGTTCTACGCGGAGTACATTTTTTTAAAAAATATATATTGTACTTAAATATTAAAAACATATACATTTCATTAATTAATAATTTTTTTACATTTGATTAGAAATGGACATTTGAATACTATTTGGTCAGATCTTTGAGGGTTTAGTTCGTTCGAATCTTTGCAGGTTTGGTACGGGTTTAGATTCAGATAACCTATTTAATTCTTTTTTTCAGAAATTACAGTTTATATATAATTTAAAATTTTCAAATCTAAAAATAAAAATAATAAATAACATATTGAATAATGTATGTCAGAATACTTAAACTTAACATAAAATTGGTGTAATTTAAATATTTGGATAGGAAATCAATATATATTTAAGCATCATTTAGCTATTTTAGACATGTACTTATAAAATTTGTATATATTTCTAACTATTTTGGACAACTTAAAATCATCTTATATATTTTTTATATTCTTTTAGATATTAAATTTTAAAATAGTTAATATATTCAAGTATATAAGGCATTTTTTTTGGTAAAATAAGTATTTTGGTAAAACAAGTATATAAATCTTGTTTGAATATACTCGGACACTTAAAATATTTTGGTTTAGTTTGCATTCAGTTCCAGTTCTTTAGATACCAAAATTTTGAACCCAGTCGGATATCTAATCCAATTTTCTTAAAGGTCAATACTATTCTTTAGATCGGTCTTGGTTCGTTTTTTTATTCAGATTTTTGTTCAGCCCTATATTTTTATAGTGACAATTTTTTTAAAAAATTGATGATACTTCATATTGATTTTGGTATGTAACAATTCTTGGTTCATCTAGATCCAATCTCACTGACCTATAGAAATTAGGAAAATAAATAAATTTTATTAACGTAGAAACTAAGTTATTTAGCAATCTTAAGGTGACAAGGGAAGTTCATCCGCTTCCATGGGATCTTCTCCTCCGGACATGGTTTCTTCTTCTACCTCATATGTTTCGTTATCTACATAAGCCTGAGAACTCACTATTTGCCCTCTCAAGTCCTTGTGTTTCAAGCTACCTGCAAATTACAGACAGAATCACACGCAATGAAGTGTTAAATGCTATTGAATGGTAAAGAATCTTATATAAATGATTTGCAGGTTTCAGTAATGATTGAAAGCCAATGAGATTTCAAAGTGTAGTCATGTCGTACCCATCCAGAAGTTGGAGCCGCGTGATGTTGTATGGAGAAGAGCCTTCACGTGAAACAGAAAGCGCTCTAAAGATCTCTTTGTTGCTGGTATTTTGCTGGTGATGGCTGTTTGTTTCATACCCTAAAAACAAACTCACACTTGTCATTTCGGCTTATCTCTAACAAGGAAAAAGAAAAGGTATCTTAAACTAACCTTAGCTTCAGAACATAGAGTCTGTAATGTTCTTGTAGCCTTTTGGAGATCTTTGACCTAATTCAAATGTCAGTTGTGAAAACTTCAGTAGACTAAGAGGAGAGATAAAGTAGAGGAAAAGGCGAAGAACACCAACTTACCAGCTGGATGACTAATTCGTTATGATCTTGAAAATGTGCTTCCAGGAAATCAAAAACTACACATTTGTTGTTTCAAATGTAAAATAAGCCAGTAAAAAGACAGGTAATTCAACTCTTGTGTGTAATAATGGAAGAGATTATATACCTTTTAGAAATGAGTCCACGAACTTCCCGCCATACTTGATAGCCATTCCGTGGATAGTAACCTGTTTAAGAAATTACAGCACCATCATCACTGCATTCCATAATGACAGTTTTTGCACACGCAATGTGCCTATGGTAATGGTACCTTTTCATGCGAGCGACACAAGTTGACTAAAGACACTATCACATTTACAGTCTTCTGAATGTCTTTTAAGTGTGTTTCGGTAGCTTCAGACTGACAGTTTTGTCGTTTCTCTGAGCTAACAGCCTTCACCTAATCAAGATCCACATGGTAGAACAAAAAGGCAAGAACTTATATTGTACGGCAGAGAAAATAATAATACGTGCAGAAACAGACAGAGCGAAGATGGATTACTGACCAGTTTGTTGAGAATTGCAAGATTTTCTTCATGCTGCATAAATCACCAGCAAATATGAGGCTATTAGTCTATGACAGGAGATTGGAAACATATGAAATATCTAAGAATTTTTGCTTACCAATGTCTTGTACCATCCTCTGAAAGTCGCTGAACATAGTGTAGGGAATTCATGATCATGAGCATCATCTTCTCCTGTTGACTTGGATAGAGAGGCCTAATGCAATCAAATGTCAGTGCGCAAATGAGTTAATTAATTTATATGATCCGAGGTAGTTTTGCAGGGATATAACAGTCAATCAACTCAGCATGGAGAAGATGGGTTTAGTTTCCACGTACAATAACTCAAGTGGAAGGCTATGTTTTAAAGCTTTAACATTACATCAAACTTTATGCAAAGCAGAGACCAGAGAAAGATTTTCCTTTTCAACGTACCTGTGGCAAAGTGGTACAAGCAAGTTCATTGAGCAAATCAGATGGGGATCCACTGGTTTCCAGATATATTCGCAATATGTTCTGCACCATTTCACCCTGCGGAAACCGAAAGCTATACACATTGAGAATATCGAACGCGCTACAATAAATTGTGCTATCCATGAAATTTGGCACAATATGAACATACTTTGTTCTTCAAACCCTTATTATCAGTACTTTCATCTATCCATTCATTCCTGAGAAGTTTCTCAGCCGAAGTTCCCAGTTTGGCATGCAGACTGGATACAAGAACCTGAATGGGACCTGCATCTCTTTTCTTAGTAGCTCCTTCAGATACCTTACCAATATTTTTCTGTGCAGAGGTCACCACTAACTGTAGGGTGAGAAGACATTCGAAGGCCAGATCAAACGAGAAGGAACAAGCTGCAGCAACATTTAACAGTCTTAATGGGAGTTAGAATAGGATGAAATATGACAGGGAATAATGGAAATCAAGACAAATATTTACCGTTGCTTAAAATATCTTCAAAGAAACAATAAACACCAATATACATGTAGTCCTTTGTTCCAGGTGAAGGGAAAGGTTGCAAATCTGGGAAGCTAGCAACTGGAATTTCTGTGGGCTGGAACGCTTCCAGAAGATCCAGCAGCAGCGATTTGTCTGTTTCAAACCCAGGGAGGGTCAACATCTGCGACATAAAGTTGACGTTTGGGAACTCAAAATTAGCATACTTGTATGTAAACTAAGATTAAAAGGAAATAATTGCAACCAATATCGAACTACTCAACTTAGGAACCAGATGAATCACAAAATTGGTATCGGATAAGATATAAATTACCTTGCTGAAACAGAATAAAACTTCTTTGCACACCATTGTATAAATCAGAGATTCAGAAACCACTATATTGGATGTGATTGGATTTCCAGCCTTAGCAAACTCATCTCTCCAAATAGTTTGAGAAGTTTCCTCACCTATTATTGTTTAGGTCAGATTAGAATAAGGTAAATCAGTATCTTTAGGACTTTCAGTAGATTGATTATCTCCAGTTATCATACCTTTTATGAGCAAGGACATTGCTATATTCAAATGCATCCTGAGGCTTGGAAAAAGTCCTTTTATTTGACTGAAAAGTTCAACCAATCTGAACCTCCGGAAACTACCTGGAGGGCTTCCACGTTTGAAAGGAAGTTGTTTACCAGGAGGAACAAGACTATCCAGCTTGGTATGAAGATCTTGCAAAAGATACAAATACAGGGGTAGCTAGCATAGAAAACAAGAACAGGTTGAGATGCATTTCTCGCATCTAACAGAAATTTGAAATAATAATTTGCTATTTATCTCGGTACCTCAGCTTTATATTCAGGGCTTCGTATATCTTGGCTCTGCACCTGTATTCGAAAGCTAAAAAGTATTAATCATTCCAAGAAATTCCAAGAAAAAGTGTAATAAGAAGTCTCTATAACACCCATGGTTGATAAATATATTAACAAAACTCGGGCTAAATTCATTGTCTAGTATTTGTGAAGAGTTTACGCAAAAAAAAACTAGTTGATAAAATATCAAGCCAGATAAAAAGGTTTCACTAGGCTGACCTTTGGAAATTTTAGGATGGAAAGGCATTGAGGAAGAAGAGGCCTGAATTTGAATCTTTGGGCTGCAAGGGCCGGGGAAACTTGAGGAATCTTTACACTTAGAGATTCATCACTAGAACAAGTTTCATGCGTTGACCCTGACGCTGTCCTGCAATCTAACGATGAGGGGGAAGGATTTTCATGTAGCTGTGTTTGACTCGTGACTACTCCTGCTTTCTTGAAAGCGTCCAAAATAGTTGGCTGTCGCAAGTGTTCATCAACATTTGACTGCTTTGGCTTTTTCAATTTATTTTTCATGTTTCCCTTGCGTTGGGAAGCATCATCTTGTAGTTTCCTCTTCTCATTTTTCCTCTCTGGATGCTCAGTTTGTTCGCTTGTGGCTGAATAAGGGTGGAGCTCCGGTAGAGACTGAGGAGATAGCGTAATCAAATTGCTCAATAAGCTTTCCAGGAATCTGCTTCAACAAGTATTAGTTTCGTCAGAGTTGTATATATAATAGGCCTTATGACGCCTATAGACATCTTATCTTAAACAAGATTGTAAAACACAACAGCACATTACGAAGCTTTGAACGGTGACAAAGTAGTGAAAATACATTAGATTTCTGAGTCGCTTCAGAAGCTTTGTTGTTACATCCTTTTCTGTAGCCTGACTAATGCAGCCATCCCTTTTGTCAATTTGGGAACTGAAGGCGTTAAGCTGCAAAAGATAGCAAAAACATATGAAAAAATCGAGCACAGCAATGATGCAGAGAGACAAGGTCATGTCACTCACGAGTTCTCGTATCCAGTTTGCAGCATAATATAAAGAGAGAGAGAGGATTTCTCTCTGCTTTTTTGTTAAAGATTGCCATCCAGCTGCAGCAAAGTACTTAGACATTCGACAAGATAAGCCAAAAGTTAGTTAGGAGGGACAGTATAGACAGGATTAAATACTTATGCAGTTTAGAATTTTCAGGCTTATGTTTAGAATTTCAAACATTCTAACAAAGGCCAAACAAACTTCTTCTACAGTCATGCAGAAGTCAGAGAGCAGGTCAAAACTTGTCACTAATTGAAAGTACAGCAATATGATTCTTGAAAAGAACATAGCTTCTCACCTTGGAAGAAGGAAGGTGCAAAGGGCATCCGAGCAGAGCATCAATTCCAGCAAGGGATCCATTATTTGTCAACCTCTCAACCTTGTTAACAATACAACTCAGGCTTGTTTTCTAGTAATAGTCTCGAGTTTCAAGGGAAGGAAAATCTTACAGATGATAGCAAAAGAAAATTTGAAGGAAGAATCTGCAGACAACAAGACCTGCAGGTAATGTGATCCTTAATTCAGTCGTCAGTTGTCAGAGAGAACTGTTTTAAAGTAATCAAGGGCAGAGAAAATCTCATAAAACCAACTCTGAGGATGAAGATGCCAGGGCCAAAATGTTCAAACAGATTGGTGATATACTACCATCCAAGTTCATCCAGAGATCCCCTAAACGATTATAAAAAAAGAAATGAAGATCAATCCATACAATGCTCAGAAGAGATTCAGTTAATCTTAAGTAGAACCATGGTCAGTATATGTTTCCACCTTCTAGTCCAGAATATGAACTCTTATCAGCCATTTCTCCGTTGTCAATATCGGCTAGAAATAGTGACTCAAATTCTCCCAGATGCTTCCCAATCCTGAAGAGCATTATAAAATATCATCCGCATGAGGGCAATAAAAACTGTACCTTTGAAAATTGCTAAAAACATAGCCAAAAAGGGATTGAAATCTTAACCACTCCATAATTTCTGGCTGAAGTAGTTTATGGCTGAGAATTGCAGCGAACTCATCATAGAAAATAATTAGGGCTAAGTTAGACTGTCTGCAAGAGTCTACAGATGTCTTTAAGAGCTCCAAAATTTCCCCACAATCTGAAACCTGCTAAATGACAAATTTAATGGATATTAAGTAGAAATCACAACAACTCAAGGTCAGAAGATCATTTCCCTCAACTACTAAGACATGTCCGATCTTACCTGAGATGATGAACAGTCAGGAACACTGTTTGCATCCCCAAGTGATGAAATAATCCTTAGCGTTCCAACTAAGCCCATCTTTTTGTACTTGAGGTCTGGATGACTAACCTGCCGGTATAACATAATACACGTGAAAGTGAGCTGCCATCACCTAATGTTCCCTTAGAAAGAAAGATAATTAACATTACCTGCTTCCTTACTATCATCATAAGTTCATTTGAAATTGAAGATCGAAAAGAATCAGGACTTGTACGAGCTGATAGTGCGAGTAGACTGAAAACCTCATAGACCTGCAATTGTGTTCACTTTATATACAATATATTGTCATACAAAGCAATTTATAAAGATAAAAAGGCCACCTTATGCAAATTTTCCACAGTAAATCCCTCTAAGTAGTCCAAAATACCTATATCATTCAAAACAATCAGAAATTAAAGAAAGAAAACCACATGATCACCTTTAGTGCGTCTATAAAGAGTTCCAGAGAATACCATTTATGTGAGAAGAAAAGGGAAGGAGTTGCTGTGCATATTTTTTTGCCAGAACCGTCATCATCTCTAGGACTGAACTGACCTCAAATTCGTTATCAGATCCCACATGTGTCACTAAGGCACCTAGTATCTGCAACCAATTCGACTTAGAACAAAAGTTGACGAACCACGCTAAAAGTTATTATACCCGGAGATGAAATGTTAGCATGTTCTTACCTCTTGTCTTGAATAATTGTCAGCAAACCCTTCAAAAAGGCGAGTATAGATATGAGAGCCAAACTCCCTTGCCTTGTCTTCTTTGCATGATAAGAGGTGTTCGGCCAAAGAAATAAACGACCCAAAATTATCCTAGAGAAATGAGTCGGGTTAATTTTGCAACAGAATAGTTCCACATTTTGCAGGAATCAGAGACCCATCTCAAAAATGTTGTGATGATTACCTTCACAAACTCTTTATTGCCACTTATACATTGATCAAACAAGGCTTCTTGTATGCATCCATCAACCACTTTCTTCTTAAATATCTTCTCGATGCTCTTCCTGATGGGATCCCCATTCATATACATGAGAATAAGCAGCCATACATCGATTACCTTGAAATCTCGAGGTTTCTCCAGACTATTCAGCTCCTTCATAATTTCTTGACAGAGTATCTATAGATAAACTGAACATAAATTGATGCCAGATAATGATGATGACAAACATTCTTAAACTACTGCAAAAGGAAACCCACTTACGTTCTTAAATCGAAGGCTTGATCTCAGAGCATGGAGAATAGAACCTTCTGAATCGTATGCAGGCGCTTTTCCTTTGAGCTTATTTTGAGAAGCACAAGGTTGTGACATTCCGGTGAACTTCAACTGTTGGCGTATCTGAGAGATTATTCTTCTAACATTTGCTTGAGTAGCAGCAAGAAGCAAGAACCTAATTAGATAAGGCATATGCTCTGCGTCGATTGTTCTAATACACGATATCGCTACCGTAAGCGCCTTCAAGAAAGAAAGAAAAAAGTGGCACTCCATCAGTATCCATGTAAAATGCATATAACCTTTAATTAAGCAAGAAACTCTCTCACCTGTTCTTGCAATTGATCATCTAAATTGAGATTAGAGAAAGAATCAAGCACTGGAACAACAACGGAAGAATCCTCCTGAAGCATCTTCTCTAGAGAATCAACCACAGCGGGCGAGATGTGATCACCGATAATCTCCGGCAACGATCCAATGATCTCCTTCTTCAAGTGCGGAGGAGAGATCGATAGAACTTCCATCAGCTTATCGGTGAACACATCGGGACTAACGATGAAGTCGAGCCAACGGAAATGGTTGATGATAAGGCGAGCAACATCCTCCTCGAGGGAACATCCCGAAACGACGTCGAAGTACTCCGGAAGCTTCTCGAGTAGCGTTTCTTGTAGATCGAGTTGGATGGGAGATACAAGGAGGAGGTTACGGAGTAATGTCTCGTCTCTCTTTGTTGATGAAGCAGAGGAAAGCACTCTAACAGTACATATATAAAATCAAAGCATGGTTGTTACGGAGTGTTAAAATCAGTTACGAGAGGATTCGAGTGAGAGTTATTACTGACCTACGAAGATTACTCGGAGATTGAATGTACGATGAGAATCCAGATACGAAAACTGAGCGGAGATCACTGACGCTATCTCTCTCGGCGGCGGAGAAAGACGAAAAGCGAGTGGTGAGATGGCGGCGGAAGGAGTGGAGATCGGAGGGGAGACATGGAGGACCGTAGGGGTTGTTCAGTGTGCAGCCAGCTTCCGCTAGAATCGCAGTCATCTTCTCCACCGCGTCGGGTTCGACGGTGGATTTCTCTTGCGGCTGGGGGAATTTGGGAGGCGGAGCAGCTGGGGAGGAAGATGAGGGAGGCGGTGGAGGCTTTTTGCGAGAGAGAAACACCATTTTTTCCCCGGTGACGATTCGTAGCTTGGTTCTCCGATTGACGATTTTAGTGAAAGATATTTATTATGTTTTCAAAAAAATTGGTAAACCCTGACGAGGCACGAGCGCCAATTTTTCAGCAACGAAGCGCCATTGTATCATTCATTCACACGACACGCTATCTGTCTACGCAAAAGCAAAACGGCATAGGCTCCCATTGGTAACTATTGCTTAATAAGTTAATAACCCAGTGGCGGAAAAACAATTAAACTACGAACAAATTAATTAAACAGTTAAAAAATTAAAATTTAGATGGAATATATGTTAAAATAACAAAAATATTTTATATGATTTTTTGTCATCAAAATATTTTAAATTATATTCACTTTATTATAAGAAAAAATAAATATTAATAATAAAACTAATTATTACAAAATGTGCAAATAACTAATATTTTAAAAAATACTTTAGTTCTTATTATAAATATTTTACTTATCTTCGAAAATGTTTTAACAATAAATTAACATTTTATTTTATAAAACAAATTATAGTATAACTTTATTTACAACATAACTATTTATGAAAGTGTTCATTTTATTTACACACCTTTTGTTCATTGATAAAGTAACCGTGGAACGCATTTAAAACGTCATTCCACCATTTCACAAAATTACCAATAAGAGCCATAGTGACTAAAATAGATGTGTTTTAAACTATTTATCATTTAGCCTACTACACTAGCTAAAGAGAACTCTATTACACCAAGGTTGGTTTAGTAACCTAAATTTGCACAAACCATGCTGGTTCGTGAAGAATCATTGAAGTGGCGCTTTGCATGCTTTACGTGATACTAGTTTAGCGCTTAATGGCGAGCGCTTTGTGTACCTCGCATGGCATTGGGGTCTTGAGGCGTGAGGACATCGCTAGACGTCGCCAAACGCCATGGCGAGCTTAGCGAACGCTATTTAAAACCAAGGGCGGAATAGATCGTTGGCCGGTTAAAAGCCATGGAATTAAGTAATACTGCCGCAAAATAAACAATACATTTTACAGTAAAACTCTATAAATAATACTCGATAAATAATAAATCTATCTTATTAAAATAGAAATACATTAACATTAATTCTAAGACTTGCAAAATATTTACAACCTAATGCCACTGAAGCAATTAATAAACCTAATTTTAAGGTTTTTTTCTTTTCCTAATTTAAAGCATAATTTACTAAATTGATTCCAAAACAAATTCATGATAAATCTTAAATTTAATGCACATTAATACTATAAACAAGTAAATAACCTCTTTCCATAATTATGTAATACATTTTAATTTACAAATATATATATATACATATATATTATACCATTAGTATAAAGAACAAATTTAAAGTGAAATCAAATATTTATA
>NC_079518.1:14810517-14842582 GCF_000801105.2 Raphanus sativus
TAGTAAGGAAGCAGGTAATGTTAATTATCTTTCTTTCTAGGGAACATTAGGTGATGGCAGCTCACTTTCACGTGTATTATGTTATACCGGCAGGTTAGTCATCCAGACCTCAAGTACAAAAAGATGGGCCTTAGTTGGAACGCTAAGGATTATTTCATCACTTGGGGATGCAAACAGTGTTCCTGACTGTTCATCATCTCAGGTAAGATCGGACATGTCTTAGTAGTTGAGGGAAATGATCTTCTGACCTTGGAGTTGTTGTGATTTCTACTTAATAATCCATTAATTTGTCATTTAGCAGGTTCAGATTTGTGGGGAAATTTTGGAGTCTTAAAGACATCTGTAGACTCTTGCAGACAGTCTAACTTAGCCCTAATTATTTTCTATGATGAGTTCGCTGCAATTCTCAGCCATAAACTACTTCAGCCAGAAATTAATGGAGTGGTTAGATTTCAATCCCTTTTTGGCTATGTTTTGCAATTTTCAAAGGTACAGTTTTTATTGCCTCATGCGGATGATATTTTATAATGCTCTTCAGGATTGGGAAGCATCTGGGAGAATTTGAGTCACTATTTCTAGCCGATATTGACAACGGAGAAATGGCTGATAAGAGTTCATATTCTGGACTAGAGGTGGAAACATATACTGACCATGGTTCTACTTTAAGATTAACTGAATCTCTTCTGAGCATTGTATGGATTTGATCTTCATCTTTTTTTATAATCGTTTAGGGGATCTCTTGGATGAACTTGGATGGTAGTATATCACCAATCTGTTTGAACATTTTGGGCCCTGGCATCTTCATCCTCAGAGTTGGTTTTATGAGATTTTCTCTGCCCTTGATTACTTTAAAACAGTTCTCTCTGACAACTGACGACTGAATTAAGGATCACATTACCTGCAGGTCTTGTTGTCTGCAGATTTCTCCTTCAAATTTCTTTTTGCTATCATCTGTAAGATTTTCCTTCCCTTGAAACTCGAGACTTTACTAGAAAACAAGCCTGAGTTGTATTGTTTAACAAGGTTGAGAGGTTGACAAATAATGGATCCCTTGCTGGAATTGATGCTCTGCTCGGATGCCCTTTGCACCTTCCTTCTTCCAAGGTGAGAAGCTATGTTCTTTTCAAGAATCATATTGCTGTACTTTCAATTAGTGACAAGTTTTTGACCTGCTCTCTGACTTCTGCATGACTGTAGAAGAAGTTGTTTGGCCTTTGTTAGAATGTTTGAAATTCTAACATAAGCCGAAAATTCTAAACTGCATAAGTATTTAATCCTGTCTATACTGTCCCTCCTAACTAACTTTTGGCTTATCTTGTCGAATGTCTAAGTACTTTGCTGCAGCTGGATGGAATCTTTACAAAAAAGCAGAGAGAAATCCTCTTCTCTCTCTTATATTTATGCTGCAAACTGGATACGAGAACTCGTGAGTGACATGACCTTGTCTTCTCTGCATCATTGCTGTGCTCGATTTTTTCATATGTTTTTGCTATCTTTTTGCAGCTTAACGCCTTCAGTTCCCAAATTGACAAAAGGGATGGCTGCATTAGTCAGGCTACAGAAAAGGATGTAACAACAAAGCTTCTGAAAGCGACTCAGAAATCTAATGTATTTTCACTACTTTGTCACCGTTCAAAGCTTCGTAATGTGCTGTTTGTGTTTTACATCTTGTTTAAGATAAGATGTCTATAGGCGTCATAAGGCCTATTATATATACAACTCTGACGAAAACTAATACTTGTTGAAGCAGATTCCTGGAAAGCTTATTGAGCAATTTGATTACGTATCTCCTCAGTCTCTACCGGAGCTCCACCCTTATTCAGCCACAAGCGAACAAACTGAGCATCCAGAGAGGAAAAATGAGAAGAGGAAACTACAAGATGATGCTTCCCAACGCAAGGGAAACATGAAACATAAATATTGAAAAAGCCAAAGCAGTCAAATGTTGATGAACACTTGCGACAGCAAACTATTTTGGACGCTTTCAAGAAAGCAGGAGTAGTCACGAGTCAAACACAGCTACATGAAAATCCTTCCCCTCATCGTTAGATTGCAGGACAGCGTCAGGGTCAACGCATGAAACTTGTTCTAGTGATGAATCTCTAAGTGTAAAGATTCCTCAAGTTTCCCCGGCCCTTTGCAGCCCAAAGATTCAAATTCAGGCCTCTTCTTCCTCAATGCCTTTCCATCCTAAAATTTCCAAAGGTCAGCCTAGTGAAACCTTTTTATCTGGCTTGATATTTTATCAACTAGTTTTTTTTTGCGTAACTCTTTCACAAATACTAGACAATGAATTTAGCCCGAGTTTTGTTAATATTATTATCAACCATGGGTGTTATATAGAGACTTCTTATTACACTTTTTCTTGGAATTTCTTGGAATGATAATACTTTTTTAGCTTTCGAATACAGGTGCAGAGCCAATATTACGAAAGCCCTGATATAAAGCTGAGTACCGAGATAAATAGCAAATATTATTTCAAATTTCTGTTAGATGCGAGAAATGCATCTCAACCTGTTCTTGTTTTCTATGCTAGCTACCCCTGTATTTGTATCTTTTGCAAGATCTTCATACCAAGCTGGATAGTCTTGTTCCTCCTGGTAAACAACTTCCTTTCAAACGTGGAAGCCCTCCAGGTAGTTTCCGGAGGTTCAGATTGGTTGAACTTTTCAGTCAAATAAAAGGACTTTTTCCAAGCCTCAGGATGCATTTGAATATAGCAATGTCCTTGCTCATAAAGGTATGATACTGGAGATAATCAAGTCTACTGAAAGTCCTAAAGATACTGATTTACCTTATCTAATCTGACCTAAACAATAATAGGTGAGGAAACTTCTCAAACTATTTGGAGAGATGAGTTTGCTAAGGCTGGAAATCCAATCACATCCAATATAGTGGTTTCTGAATCTCTGATTTTATACAATGGTGTGCAAAGAAGTTTTTATTCTGTTTCAGCAAGGTTAATTTATATCTTATCCGTACCAATTTTGTGATTCATCTGGTTTCCTAAGTTGAGTAGTTCGATATTGGTTGCAATTATTTCCTTTTAATCTTAGTTTACATACAAGTATGCTAATTTTGAGTTCCCAAACGTCAACTTTATGTCGCAGATGTTGACCCTCCCTGGGTTTGAAACAGACAAATCGCTGCTGCTGGATCTTCTGGAAGCGTTCCAGCCCACAGAAATTCCAGTTGCTAGCTTCCCAGATTTGCAACCTTTCCCTTCACCTGGAACAAAGGACTACATGTATATTGGTGTTTATTGTTTCTTTGAAGATTTTTTAAGCAACGGTAATATTTGTCTTGATTTCCATTATTCCCTGTCATATTTCATCCTATTCTAACTCCCATTAAGACTGTTAAATGTTGCTGCAGCTTGTTCCTTCTCGTTTGATCTGGCCTTCGAATGTCTTCTCACCCTACAGTTAGTGGTGACCTCTGCACAGAAAAATATTGGTAAGGTATCTGAAGGAGCTACTAAGAAAAGAGATGCAGGTCCCATTCAGGTTCTTGTATCCAGTCTGCATGCCAAACTGGGAACTTCGGCTGAGAAACTTCTCAGGAATGAATGGATAGATGAAAGTACTGATAATAAGGGTTTGAAGAACAAAGTATGTTCATATTGTGCCAAATTTCATGGATAGCACAATTTATTGTAGCGCGTTCGATATTCTCAATGTGTATAGCTTTCGGTTTCCGCAGGGTGAAATGGTGCAGAACATATTGCGAATATATCTGGAAACCAGTGGATCCCCATCTGATTTGCTCAATGAACTTGCTTGTACCACTTTGCCACAGGTACGTTGAAAAGGAAAATCTCTTCTCTCTGGTCTCTGCTTTGCATAAAGTTTGATGTAATGTTAAAGCTTTAAAACATAACCTTCCACTTGAGTTATTGTACGTGGAAACTAAACCCATCTTCTCCATGCTGAGTTGATTGACTGTTATATCCTGAAATGGAAATCATTTGCGCACTGACATTTGATTGCATTTAGGCCTCTCTATCCAAGTCAAACAGGAGAAGATGATGCTCATGATCATGAATTCCCTACACTATGTTCAGCGACTTCAGAGGATGGTACAAGACATTGGTAAGACAAATTCTTAGATATCTCATATGTTTCCAATCTCCTGTCATGGACTAATAGCCTCATATTTCCTGGGTGATTTATGCAGCATGAAGAAAATCTTGCAATTCTCAACAAACTGGTCAGTAATCCATCTTCGCTCTGTCTGATTTCTGCACGTATAATTATCTTCTCTGCCGTACAATAAAAGTTCTTTCCTTTTTTTTATTCTACCATGTGGATCCTGATTAGGTGAAGGCTGTTAGCTCAGAGAAACGCAAAACTGTCAGTCTGAAGCTACCGAAGCACACTTAAAAGACATTCAGAAGACTGTAAATGTGATAGTGTCTTTAGTCAACATGTGTCGCTCGCATGAAAAGGTGACGGATTTTCCTTAACATGCAACATGAGCATAGGCACGTTGCGTGTGCAAAAACGGTCATTATGGAATGCAGTGATGATGGTGCTGTAATTTCTTAAACAGGTTACAATCCACGGAATGGCTATCAAGTATGGCGGGAACGTGGACTCATTTCTAAAAGGTATATAATCTCTTCCATTATTACACATAAGAGTTGAATTACCTGTCTTTTTACTGGCTTATTTTACATTTGAAACACAAATGTGTAGTTTTTGATTTCCTGGAAGCACATTTTCAAGATCATAACGAATTAGTCATCCAGCTGGTAAGTTGGTGTTCTTCGCCTTTTCCTCTACTTTATCTCTCCTCTTAGTCTACTGAAGTTTTCACAACTGACATTTGAATTAGGTCAAAGATCTCCAAAAGGCTACAAGAACATTACAGACTCTATGTTCTGAAGCTAAGGTTAGTTTAAGATACCTTTTCTTTTTCCTTGTAGAGATAAGCCGAAATGACAAATGTGAGTTTGTTTTTAGGGTATGAAACAAACAGCCATCACCAGCAAAATACCAGCAACAAAGAGATCTTTAGAGCGCTTTCTGTTTCACGTGAAGGCTCTTCTCCATACAACATCACGCGGCTCCAACTTCTGGATGGGTACGACGTGACTACACTCTAAATCTTTCTTTTGAAATCTCATTGGCTTTCAATCATTACTGAAACCTGCAAAATTTTATATAAGATTCTTTACCATTCAATAGCATTTAACACTTCATTGCGTGCGATTCTGTCTGTAATTTGCAGGTAGCTTGAAACACAAGGACTTGAGAGGGCAAATGTGAGTTCTCAGGCTTATGTAGATAACGAAACTTATGAGGTAGAAGAAGAAACCATGTCCGGAGGGAGATCCCATGAAGCGGATGAACTTCCCTTGTCACCTTAAGATTGCTAAATAACTTAGTTTCTACGTTAATCAAATTTATTTATTTTCCTAATTTCTATAGGTCAGTGAGATTGGATCTAGATGAACCAAAATTGTTACATACCAAAATCAATATGAAGTATCATCATTTTTTTAAAAAAAATTGTCACTATAAAATATAGGGCTGAACAAAATCTGAATAAAAAACGAACCAAGACCGATCTAAAGAATAGTATTGACCCTTAAGAAAATTGGTTAGATATCCGACTGGGTTCAAATTTTTGGTATCTAAAGAACCGGAACTGAATGTAAACTAAACCAAAATATTTTAAGTGTCCGAGTATATTCAAACAAGATTATATAGGCCCTGTTCGTTTGTACATCTGAAAGATGCATCTAGATGGTCCATCTAGATGCCTTATCCAGATGCTCCACCTAGGTGTTGTTCGTCTCTACAGTTCGTTTATCCATCCAGATAAATCATCTGAATGCAACTATGTTTGTTTGCTTTTTTCAACTTACATTTACATCGAGATGAACTTGTTACTAAATAATTAAAATAGATTTGTTTCTAAATTTTTGGCGGGAAATTGTATTTCCCGGTTTTGACGAGAAATTGTGTTTTTTGAGTTTTGACGGAAAATTGCATTTTCGGTTTGCCGGAAAATTACGTTTTTCGGCGAGAAATTACGTTTTTTCGGTTTTGGAGAAAAGTGTGTTTTCCAGTTTTGGTGAAAAATTGCGTTTTACCGGTCTTGGCGGGACATTGCGTTTTCTCGGCTTTGGCCAGAAATGCGTTTTTCCGGTTTTTACGAGAAATTTCATTTTCGGTTTTGGCGGGAAATTACGTTTTTACGGTTTTGGCGGGAAATTGTTTATTCCCGGTTTTGGACGAAAATTGTGTGTTTTTCCAGTTTTGACGGGAAATTGCGTTTTTAGTTTTGCCGGGAAATTGCGTTTTTCGGCGAGAAATTGCATTTTCTCGGTATTGGTGGAAAGTGTATTTTTCCAGTTTTGTCAAGAAATTACGTTTTCCGGTTTTGGCTGGATATTGCGTTTTCCCGATTTTGGCCAGAAAATGCGTTTTCCGGTTTTCACGAGAAATTTCGTTTTTCGGTTTTGGCGGGAAATTACGTTTTTCCGGTTTTGGCGGGAAATTGTGTGTTTTCCGGTTTTGACGGAAATGACGTTTTTCCGATTTTGGCGGAAAATTATGTTTCCGGTTTTGGCGGGAAATTGTGGTTTCTCGGTTTTGGCGGGAAATTATATTTTCCAGTTTTGGCGGGAATTGTGATTTCTCGGTTTTGGCTTGAAAGTGTGTGTTTTCGATTTTGGCGAGAAATTTGTGTTTTCCGGTTTTGGCGGGAAATTGCCTTTTTCTGATTTGAACGAACGATTTTGACGGGAAATTATGTTTTCCGGTTTTGGCAAAATTATTTTTTTCCGATTTTGACGAGAAATTGTGTTTTCCAATTTTGACGGGAAATTGCATTTTTGGGTTTGGCGAGAATTTTTTGTTTTGAAAAAAATTATCAAATTTTTGGTGAAGACTCACCTTCACCCAGATGCTCCGTGAAGACTCACCCTCATTTAGATGAGAATTTGAGATGAGTTTTCATAAATGCAGTTGGGTGATCCATCTGGATGTAGCATTTTAATGTACAAAACGAACATCAACTTGCATCTTCATCCAGTGGATCACCTGGGTGAGCAAACGAACAGCACCATACTTGTTTTACCAAATACTTATTTTACCAAAAAAAAGAATTTATATACTTGATATTAACTATTAAAATTTAATATCTAAAAGAATATACAAAATATATAAGATGATTTTAAGTTGTCCAAAATAGTTAGAAATATATACAAAATTTTATAAGTTACATGTCTAAAATAGCTAAATGATGCTTAAATATATATTGATTTCCTATCCAATATTTAAATTAACCAATTTTATGTTAAGTTTAAGATATTCTGACATACATTATTTTAATTTATATGTTATTTATTATTTTATTTTTAGATTTTGAAAATTTAATTATATATAGACTGTAATTTCTGAAAAAAGAATTAAATAGGTTATCCGAATCTAAACCCGTACCAAACCTGCAAAGATTCGAACGAACTAAACCTTCAAAGATCTGACCCAATAGTATTCAAATGTCCATTTCTAATCAAATGTAAAAAAAATTATTGATAATGAAATGTATATGTTTTTAAATTTAAGTACAATATATTTTTTTCAAAAAAATTTCTCCGCGTAGAACGCGAATTATCTAGTTATTATAAATAAAGGATAACGTTGTTGTCAAAAAAAACTTTAAAGGATAACGCTTACTAAGGAGCTACTACCTAAACAAAAATTTGTTGGAAAAAAATATACATTTGATTATGGTGGTCAACCATACAAACTGAACCATACCAAAAATTTTGTGTGAAAGTGTTGGTAAACGAAGACATGTCTTCAACTAAATCTATACTATTTAAGCAGAATTCTTCATATGATTTTGCCCTTAATCTATACTATTAAAGCAGGATCCTATTGTTAAAATTTAGGATTCTGCCCCTACATTTTATTATATTTAATAGTTTTTTCCTATTGTCATTTAATTTAAATATTAAATATGATTTATTTAAACTAAAAATAGAATATTATCTATATCTATTGTAATTAATATTTTCCATATTTTTGTGAATGATATAATTTTATTTTTTTATACATATTATACTTTCCATTTAATTTGAATATTATTTTCCATCTATAATATTATTTAAAGATCGGATATGAATATATACATGCAAATTAAAAATATTATTATTATGTTATTTTTTACATAATAATGATACGTCAATTTTGAGTGTTCGTTTTTTTAAATGTATCTTAAAATTAAGTTTTAGATTCTGAACATAAATAAAAATACAACTTTATCATAGCTTAGTTACAAAAAAAAATCAATAATAAAGTTTTCTTTACCATTGTTTCATTTTCTTCAATTGGCATAATACAAATCTCATTAAAGTCTAAATTTTTTTTTACTTATATAATATTAAGAAGTATGAATTATTTAATAAACTTTTCAAATATTTTTTTTTTTGGTTTTAACAGATCATCTCTATCGGATCTTAGGTTAATAGCAGATTTTTTAGTTTTTTACCAGGTTTTCTAAAATTATAATTACAATTTTTTTATTAAATTTGAACTGAATTATACTCATATCACTGTATTAATCACTTCAATTATAGGTGTGGGTTGGATATGAAAACATCGCTTGAAAATCAAGTATTATAATAGAACGATTTTTTTAAACACAAATAAAAAATTTTAAAACTATTTATTTTCTAATCAAATTATAAATTCAACCAAATTGTATTTTAAAAATAAATATATACCCGCGCTTTAAAAGCGCGGATCAAAATCTAGTTTTACACTAATATCAACCTATGCCATTAGAGAATATTCTTAAAATAAAAAAGTAAATCTTAACTATACTATCTATACGTGAAGTGTATATGTAAAGTTTTCATTTTTTGATATAGTAATTACATTAAATAGAGTTAATGCACCATAAATGAAGAAAAAATTCTAACTCTCCCGACAATGAGGACTACTTTTTCAAGTTTTTTTAATCTATCTTATTAAAACAGAAACATTCTCTTGGACCTAACATTTATTTTGTAAGTTTTTTAAATTAAATACACATTTATACTTTAAAATTAAACTTACATTAAATCACTAATGTTTCCTTTCTTTATATTACTATCCATGTTTGCAAACAATATACTTATTTCTTTATACTACTATCAATGTTTCCAAACAATATATTTTTAATACTACTATCAATATTTCCAAACAATACAATAATTAATCTTAATTATTTTTATATTCTATCATTTTCTCTTTTAAATTTTTGTAGAAACGTCATAATTTCATAAATTACAAAATAATGAACTTTAAAATTTGGATTATAAGATTACAAATTATGAAACTATTACAATTTAAATCAAATAGATTACATATCGGTCATCTATCAGTTCAATCAGTTAGTCTCGGGTTTTAGTGATTTTTTAAATATGATATTTTTAAGAACTTAAATTGAATTGTCAGATCTCCGGATTAATCAGTATAATCACATGGTTGAATTTAAAAACACTGATTTAAATGCAAAAATATTTTAAATACACTCTTTAAAAATTACCAAATATTTATCAAGTTATTAGTGAAATTTTCATCGTAAAATATTCCGCGCTTCCAAAGCGCGGGTCAAGATCTAGTTATTATTATTTGAAACTACTCTAACAACACCTATAACATATATTCATACAACCTTATAATAACCATGTTTTATATTTATAACGATTGAAAAATATTTAATACGTATATTCTTAGTTCATAAATTATTATTATACATCTTAATAACTTTTATAGAATATTAAAAATATCTCCATTATGAACTGGTGTTTAAACAATAATTTTAACAATATTCACCATTCATTTTAAATTAAACAAAAAAACATAGTTCCTAAAAAAATACAATGAGTATCTTATTAAAATAAAAGATTGTGTGATTTTTTTAAATTAATATGCATTACATACGGTCTGAATGTTTGTTTGTATTAAAGTTATTTTTCAATTTCAAACACTGAATATATTTTTAAATTCAAATACTGAATATATTTTTCAATTTCAAACACTGAATACATTTAAGATCAATTGTTAAATATTCACAACTATGTTTGTAGTTACAAGAAAATAAATTTATATGAACTTAAATATTTAAACTAAAAGTAATCATTTATAGCACAACTAAATATTCTCAATACCATATAAATTTTTTATCTATTGATTAAAAGCAAAACAACAAAGATAAATTTATTTACATAAATGTATGCAGAATATATTTACATAAATGTATGCAAAATATTTAATCATAACTCTTATAAATTCTATAATTTATAATAAAAACTTACAAAATTATAAAAAATTACCAATTTTAATCAATAAATTAATAATCCCGCACTTTGAAAGCGCGGATCAAAATCTAGTGAATCAATAAAGCTAAAAAGAGTTTGGTTCTTCGGGGTTTATGACAGTAGAGTCAAATAAGCAAACTTACTAGATTGTGACCCGTCCTTGAAAGAGCGGGGTTTTTTTGTTGTTTTTTCACTATAAAGATTAAATATTATTTGTCAGGTTGTTCGTAGCCAAGTGGCAACTGAGCTTTTCCTTCGGATCCTGACATTAAGAGTTCGATCTCTCCTTACCTCAGTTTGAGGATTTCGGTCCAAAGTGACCATTGACAAAAAAAAGATTAACTATTATTCGTTTTATTATATAAACTGTAACATGATCAAGTTTCATTATGCGGGTTTGTAATAGTGTATACAGTATGGCGAAATTTAAAATGCGTCATACAACCGTTTTATGTTTGTAAATAAGTTAAACAATGTTTTATCCGAAATTTTTACTTGGGGCTATTACTATATTATATAAATTATTGCTAAACATATAAAGTGGTTAATATTTTGTTTTTTTTCTCTTAAAATAAAAATAAATAGAACAAATATTTGGTCAAGAGTGATTTACATGAATTTATA
This sequence comes from Raphanus sativus, assembly GCF_000801105.2. Classification (NCBI taxonomy): domain Eukaryota; kingdom Viridiplantae; phylum Streptophyta; class Magnoliopsida; order Brassicales; family Brassicaceae; genus Raphanus; species Raphanus sativus. Next base: position 14,821,463 of record NC_079518.1, read on the forward strand.
ACTTTTATTAAAGAACATTATAATTTTTTTTTTTTGAAAATAATGTTTGAATTTTAAAAATGTTTTTCATATTCGACCCAGATCTGCTGAACTGGTAGACCTGTACCATGTATATAATCTAGTTCGGATTTAATGAAAAAATCGTTAATTAAAATTCCGATAGAACCCGGTAAAAACCCCAAAATTCATTATTAACCTGTGATCTAATACCAATGATCGAATAAAACACAAAATATCTGATAGTATTTTTTTATTTTTTATTAAATTAATCACATACTTTTTTATACTACATAAACGTGTGGTCTTTTAACTTAGACTCAACTTTTATTATGTCATCCAAATAAAAAAAAGATAATATAAAACTTATTAATATGACAATATTAGTTTATTTTTGTTATTAATAACCTATTATAAGTTTGTATTTTTCTATTTCTTATTTTTGATTTAAAATTAATTTTAATGATACATAGATTTAAGAAAAATAACATTATAATGTCATTATGTTTTTTTATTAATTTAGTTTCAGAATATATATGTATGATATTTGAGCATAAAATATTTATATTAAATAAAATAAATTATGTAAGCTCATTATTTGTTGATCCATTTAAATATATTTCTGCAAACCTAAAACTAAGGCCTCGATTGGTACAGCAAATGAAGAAGCAGTAGCATTATGCTGTAGAAGCAGTATGCTGCAGAAGCTGTATGCTCTCATTAAAACTTTTAATAAGATGATTGGTAAAGCAGTAGCAGTATACAATTTTAATTTTTTTTTATAAAATTTAGTATATAATATATTTATTTTAAAATAATATATATTAAATTATAATATATATATTTATTTATTTAATTATAAAATATATATATATAATATTTGTTATTAAAAATAATGAATCTTAATTAATAACATAAATTAAATTAAATTTTAAATGTGAAATATTATTATTTTAAACTAAATGTAATTTTTAAAAAATATAAATTTATTTTTGGTTATAAATAATTTTGAATATTATTAAATAAAATAAATAAAATATAAATTTATTTTTGGATATATATTAATATATAAAATAGACATAATTAATTTATTTTATTTACTAATTTCAAAAATTATGTTTATATCAAATTTTTGTTTAAAAAAATAAAATTTACAATTAAAATATCTATTTAAAAAAATATATTTCGCATTTAAAATATAATATAATTTATATAATTATATTATATTTAAAATGTGAAATACTATTTAAAAAAAATTTATGTTGTAAATTTATTTTAGAAATGAAACTTCATTTCTGGATATAAAATTTATTTTATAATATTATTAAATCAAATAAATGAACTAATTATATTTATTTCATAAATATATAAATTGTAAATGCAAATGCTCTTCCAAAAGCTTCATATGAGAGTATTTGCTAGAGAGTATTTGGAGAGTATTAGCATTTAGTAAATGTTTTTCTAAATGCTTTTGTAACAAATGTTGATTGGATAATGTAGAGCAATGCTAATGCTCTACCAATCAAAGCCTAAAAGACTCAAATGTCATTAATGAGTTTTATTAATCCTTTGTAAAAATAATGCTATTTTTGGAAAACTTAAAACATTTTTGGAAAACTTAAAACGTAAAAATAATGGTATAATTCAGGAATGATTCTAATTTAATGGTATTGATGCAGATTACTTAATTGTCGTAAAGTTGAAACTAAATCACTTATAGAACACCCAAAGCCCAAATTAAAATGGGTCTAACGTAACGGCCCACGAGGCCTTTCACTGGGCTAGGTTTCTCCTCCATGGAGTTTTTATTAAACCTAGAAATCTACACTGAGTTAGCCACTTAGGGTTCTTAGCGGCGATAGGAGAGAGAGAGAGAGAGAGAGAGAGAGAGATCTAGAGAAGCGAAGCCACAATGGTGAAGTTCTTGAAGCAGAACAAGGCCGTGATCCTCCTCCAAGGCCGATACGCCGGAAAGAAAGCCGTCATCATCCGCTCCTTCGACGACGGGAACCGCGAGCGTCCTTACGGCCACTGCCTCGTCGCCGGGCTCAAGAAGTACCCGAGCAAGGTGATCCGCAAGGACTCGGCGAAGAAGACGGCGAAGAAGTCTAGGTCAAGTGTTTCATCAAGGTCGTCAACTACCAGCACCTGATGCCGACGCGTTACACCCTCGACGTGGATCTCAAGGAAGTGGCGACCCTCGAGGCTCTTTCGTCCAAGGACAAGAAGGTCGCGGCTCTCAAGGAGGCCAAGGCTAAGCTCGAGGAGAGGTTCAAGACCGGGAAGAACAGGTGGTTCTTCACCAAGCTCAGGTTCTGAAGACATTTCGAGCTTCTCTTTTTTTTATTATTGTTGTTGCTTTTCTTATTAAGGTTGAACAATGTGGATCCTGTTTTGGAAGATGAAAGATCTTTTTTTCGATATTTAAATCTTTTTTATTATGATTATTGACCTGTTCAGTTCTTTTTGAATGATCTGGTTAAGGTTACAAAATGTTGAGTATAGTATAGTCGTTTACACATCTTTAGATTCTGGTGATTAAACTTAATCATAGACTTTCTTCTCTAGAGATCAGTTCATATTAGATTGGTTAAAAAAATCGGTTAGAAATGGATCAGGAACATAAGTCACTCAGTTTGTGTTTGATTCTAAAGCTTGTGTTAATTAGAACCAGCAAATGTACGACTGTTGTTAATGCTGATGAGTCTCCTGAATTTGTATACAACAACCATTTATTTTTGTAATTATTTTTGTCTGTTAATGTTACATACCTAATTCAAAAGATTGTAATAGACTCGTAGCACAGAAATGTTACTCTTTTTCTTATAAATCATCAAAACAGAGGTATTTTTGCTTATCTTATCGATTCAAGAAAGATTCACAGATTGTGTATTATCATTTGGGAACCAATAAATCCATGGCTTCCGACAATAACTTAGCTGCAACAGAGCTTTGAGCCATCCCAGTCCCATTTCCTCGGAACAATAAGTTGTCTGTATGATGGAAACCAAACATGAAGATAACGAGAAACATATAATATGCAAGATTATGTGAAAAAGCCATAGATGGATGTTCTTTTAACCTCTGGCAATATTATACGCTGTGCACGTGTTCTTGCTTTGTCAGAGCTATGAGACGCTGCATCTGCAATGGCTCCAGAGAACCCAGCGGCAATGCTAACAGCTACCGGGAGCCAACTTCTTCAGAACTGAGTTTCAACAAGTTTAAGCAGACAACATTAAACCAGAGGCTACTGTGAGATGAGAAACAGAGCTTTTGTAAGAACAATAAAATTATTTAGAAACACCGGAAGAGGTTACAGTCTGATTCACAAACTGTGAGACTTGTAATGCTATATATATTGTAGGGAGGGTATGAGTGAGTGATACAAAACATGCTGACAAGAAGAGAAAGTAAAGGTTTAGGACGTAGGCTGTTTGTATACAAGGATATAACTTTGCTACGGATCTTGGATTCTGAGTGCTACCGACGTGTGAGATAGGAATTAGCTGGTTCTGTAAAGACAATCTTGTTCTTGCCTCAGATTTTGTTTCAGGAACTGCTACATATCTACCTGCTTCTTGGTCCCAAATAACCGATGTTCTTCTCACATCTTATCAGAAGAGAAGCTGCACGGGCAGGGTGAAGCAATGGATCAGAGTTGCTTCCTTTCTGCATTATTTTTTCAACAAAGGTTCAGTTGATCATGTGATTGGTTTCTGGATTAATAGGTGGTCAGGGAGGAGCATTCGATGAGCCGCTGCAGTGAAGCGGTGGCCAGCAGTATGATACTGGGGGAGAGAACTAAGTGTGACGGCCTGGTGAGCATGACCTGGACTGCTGAAACTGCTCATACTGTGGGTCTCTCTGTCCTGTACTCGTCCTAGCTACCATGGCTTGGTGCAAAAGAGGCAACCTTGGTTCATTGTTTCTCATCTCTTTACTCAACACAGCCCCATTTGCATCTGCGCGTACACTGCTGACGACATTGATGGTGCCACTGGAACTAAGCTCGTCATCTTGTGCATGAAGGTTTGCAATTGGTCTTAGGACAGATGAGGATGATCTGGCTCTAGCTGCAGCAGCCCTTTTAGCTTCATTTGAATTCAACTTTGCGAGTTTCCAATGGACTAATTTTGGCAGGTCTCTTTGGAAATTTGTTGCCCCTCTCTTCAGAGTCAGTTGCATCTGGTTCTACCTTGACAGAGCAGTTCCAGGGTCCAAATTTCATGCAACGAAAGTAAAAGAGTATCAAGTCGAAGCTACATGATATAGATGTACTTAGAGTTCGTGGAAAGATTACATGTTAGGTATTTCCTCATCAATCGAAGCTCCAGCTGACACCTTACTCATTGCTCTTTAGGTTGTAGTGGCCTTATGGGGTATCACGCAGAAATTTTTTTAACTCACACACATGGCTTAGAACATGCTATCAGCCAACTTACAGAATTGAGGACATAAATTATATACATTAGCACATTGCTTTTTACAAAGATGAGACTAGTACAGAAGAAAGAAAACAAAAAGCTCCAAAAACTCAGGTTCAATTCCTTCTTGACCCCATTTAACATTTATTATTTTACTTAAACAGTATATTGAACCCACTAAAACATAATGTGCCGTTGTCGATAGGTCATGTTTATAATTTAATAGAATTTTAGTTTTGTGATTTTATTTTTCATGAATTAAACTGAAATAAGATAGTTGATTTTAATTTTCACACATTGATCAATTTTTGTTTTTTGAAATGAAACCGATGTTAATATGTTTCTTTATAATGTCTCATATTTTATAATATTTTGCATGTTTGATTTATGACCCGTAAAGATCACTAGTTTAATTAGTTACTCTAAGTAAACATTAAAATCCATAAACTTTATTATAATACAATATATAAATTTAAAAGAAACTTTTAAAGTTTTTATTGAATTAAAATTTGGAAATAATGTGATAGGAATATATTGATTATTTTGTTTTCAAATATTAAAATATCTGATATGTTTTGTGACCAGTGTAATATAACAAAGAAAGTCATAATGAAAATATAAGCACACCGTATAGATCTGGTAACAATGAATGAAGGTGAATCCATATTGTAATTTTAGTTACCTACGTACTATTAGCTTTAATCATATTGGTGTTAGTTATTAATAGCATGTTAATACTGTCAATTAACTATAGTATAAAACAATTGATATGGTTCAGTTACTTATATACGAGGTCATAGTTACATATGCTATCAAAACTGTCAACTATATATTGGAGAGAAGTGGATTCATTGTCAAAAAAGAAGAAGAAAAGTGAATCCGACAATTCTGGGATAAAATAATGTTTACGGAATATTTACATTAGCTTTAGACAGTTAAAATTAGATTAATATTTAGTAGGTTTAATGACAAAAAGTAATATTTTTTTTGACGCTGATTCATTATGATATTACAATTATGATATGAGAAAGATTACATAAGCCTTTCTCCGTAATCTGCATAATTGTTCAATAAACCGCTTTCTCCGGGACTTGAAACCTGGATTTATCTGCAAGAAACTGCATAGTCTGGGGTTCGAACTCCAGACCTGGTGTAGAAGCCTTTAAACCATAACCACTAGGCTACGGTGCTTCCACTTGACAAAAAGTAATATATCCAGTAGTAATAGGGGTAAAAAGTAGTAATGATCATGAATTAATAATATTGATTTTAAAATAAACGTAACATTTATGAAAGTTTTCCTAAATTTTGTGAAGATACTATACATATTTATTAATATCTTTCTTAATTTTATAAAGAAACATATGGCTAAATATAGATCTTAAAATAGAAATTAATAATTAAATTATAAATGTGGATAATAAATTACAGTACTAAAGATTGTATTTTCATAATAAATCTATTGTCACTAATTTTAAAGATGTGACCTAATTTACTAATTTAGATTTTTTTTTATTTTCATCTCTCATAAGAATTAGTTAAAATATCCCAATGAAGTTTTCCTTAATTTAAATGTAATAATCGAAGACCTAAATATATTTCTCTGGCCCTAAATATAATATTACAGCCGGCCCTGGTGAAGACGATTTTAAGATTTTTCTTCCGTTCCTCTATCTATCTATTATATTAGTCTGCGTCTGCGTTTGCTCTTGCTTGTGGCTTCATCGCACAAAACCTAACTCTCGTATTCTCTGGACGATAAGAGAACCTTGGAGATCATTGTCAAGATAGTTATGGACGACAAGATCAGTCAATTACCTGATGAATTGCTCTTGAAGGTACTATTGTGTCTTCCCACGAAAGTTGCTGTAAGCACAAGTATTTTATCTAAGCGATGGGAGTTTCTTTGGATGTGGTTGCCTAAACTTGAGTACAGCTACTCCTCAGAGTCTAAATCCTGGAGATTAAGTCCTTTCATTCATTTAAATCTGCCATTACATAAAGCTCCAATCATAGAAAGCTTACGTCTCAACTTTGACGTATTCGACAGAGGTATAGTCAACGGTATCAATAACTGGGTTTTAATTGCAGTGTCTAGATGCGTCCAAGAGTTACGTGTCACACTTGCATTTACGCATTATAAATTAGCTAACTTAGCTGAAGTACCGAGTTATTTGTTTACCTGTAAATCGCTGGTGATCTTGGAACTTACGGGCAAGGTTTACGTGCATGTTCCTCGTACGGTTTTTCTCCCCTCCCTGAAATTTTTGATCCTTCGACGTATGTGGTACTCAGATTAAAAAATCTCTTCACAAACTTCTTTCTCATTGCCCTGTTCTTGAGGATCTACTTGTGGAACGAAATGATGATGACAATAATAGAACATTTACATTGAGTGTAATTGTCCCGTCCTTGCAGAGACTAACCCTAAAGATATCTAGAGGAAATCATTTTGAAGGGCTTGTGATAAACACTCCTTCTTTGAAGTATTTCAAAATTATGGATTATATAGAGGAATATAAACTTGAAGATAGTAGTTACTCCTACTATTTTGAAGACACCCCTAAGTTGGAGGAGGCAGATATTGAATCGACATACCCTGATATCAACAAGTTTGTTAGATCAATCAGATCTGTAAGGAGGCTTTCACTATGCATTAGAGTCAATGCTGATGAGGAGGTAACATGTTTCCATCCATCTATCAATCTCAATATTTTAGAACACCAAACCAGGTTTTCTTGACGATGAAGCCTTTGTTATTGTGTGCAGGCTTTATATCATGAGGGTATTGTCTTTGGCCAGCTTCAGCATCTAAAGCTATGTTCATGTGGTCCAAACTGGTCAAATTTACTTGCCCGGTTACTCAAAGATTCTCCTTTGTTACGTGACCTTGAGGTCTATTTGAATGACGTAAGTTAATTTCTTCGATAGAGACCTATCCTTTTTGGTGTAATAGTTTACTGTAATATTTAATTAAGGCAGAACTCTTTTTTTTTTTTCAATCTTAGGATCATACATATTCTAGAGTGGATGCACCGGTTCCCTGGCAGAATCAACTGGATTGTGTTCCTACATGTTTATTGGCAAGTCTTGAGACTTTCAAGTGGACATTGGTGTATGGATCACAAGAAGAGATAGATCTGGTGAAATATATCTTGAGAAATGCTCGCTGCTTAAAGGCTGCCACAATCTTGTTTCGGCCGTCGTTTTGTCAACAAGAAGAGGAGAAACTTGAGATGGCGAAACAAGATTTGATATGCATTTATGTAGACATATATCTATATGCCTATTGTCAGATTTTTTTTTCCAACTTGGATAAATAGTACTTTCTTTTTTTTTTGAACGGCAAGACGAATAGTATATGATTGCATTTCGAAGAAACATTAAAGTTCTCGTTCCAGCTTATTCAAGAGCAGTTAGTCCTCGGTTTCCTTTTCTTATGATTTGATATTTTTAAAGCAGGGATTTGTTGGTTATAATTGATTTAAGCGAAGTGTGTCTGTGACTTTCTGAGTAAGTTTGGATAATTGGTGAACAGATATAACTCTTCACTAGTAGTAACAGAACACTTCAATGAAGAGATGCAATTCTTCACTTATAAGTTTCATTTTCTATTTATTCGCAACAGTTTAGAGCCTTAGGTTTTGCCGAGTCTAGTATGAACCTGAAGACCGTTGTGCATTTTGTGCTGTTTGGGTTTCAATAAGAGCCTCTGCTCTTGTGCCTTGTGATAACTTATGTTCTCCCTTGCCCCTTGCCATATCTAAACCACGCTTGAACTAGATTCTGATCCTCTTGTTTCCTGAAAGCTCCTCCGGGACTAATATTTTGGTCTTCAGGGTTTATCTGCAACTCTTGCAATGCCAGCTGAAATTTGGGAACTATGTGACGACACATAAGCTGCTCCCAGATTGAAGCATCAAAAAGAGTCTTCCAAGGGAAAAGAATAGTGTGGACAGACGCATCACAAAGATGCCAAGCACCAAGACTCTGTTTTTCTCTCTATTTACTCTGTTTTGTGTTCTTGTTCAACAAAAGAAAAAACGTTTTTGGACTTTTGAAAGCTTAGAGTGAAGTGGGAGAGAAACTGATTTTTTCACTTGCTTGCATTACACAACACTGGCCATTACGTATTTATACAGAGAACATAACACTCTCGATCTTTCTCCATATAGCCTTACACAGTGCTTACATTAAAAGTAGTCACACGGCAAGTGAAAGGAGGTAAAGATGAAATATTTCAAAGGGAAGAAGTGAAGCTATAAGAAGAATAAGACAGAGTCCCAAGTTCCCAGCTTGTGTGGATTTGCTCTGCCTTGGCGTCATCACCACCAGCTGCACCCATTGCAACGTGTAATGGGTAGAAATGCTCTGGCCATGGATGTGCCATTTTCGCATTTGGAGCTTTCTCTTCCCACTCATTCACATCTCCATACCTGCAAAATCATAAACCATCAATGATTCTTATAACATTTAACCGGAAAAAAAAAAGATTTGGAACTAATAAAAAAAACTTATACCTTCCTTGTAGGAGAGAGTCTCTGAGCCAATGATCGAACTCTAAAGCCCAAGGAACCGCTGATCCATCAGTGATACTAAAGTCAAGCTTCTTCAAATTATGAGTGGCACTTCCAGATCCAATGATAAGAACGCCTTCTTCTTTCAGTGGAGCCAATGCTTTGCCCATGTTGTAATGGTAAGTCCCGGTTTGAGATGATTGAACAGAGAGTTGACAAACCGGTATATCTGCCTCGGGATACATCAACATGAGAGGAACCCAAGCTCCATGATCAAGTCCTCTCTCTGTATCTTCATCAACACGCTTCATTCCTCCTCCTCCCATTAGCAACTCTCTAACCCTTTTCGCCAGCTCAACAGCTCCTGGTGCTTCATACTTAAGCTGCAAGAATCAAGTTGGTAAAACATAAAGCTATTGATGCATTTCTTGAAGGATAAACCCTAAGATTGAGGATCAAGACTACAAAAGTTAGGGTTTATTTTTTTGTAAGAAGGAGAAAGAGAGAGACCTTGTACATGGGATCAGGGAAGTTATTGAAATCGTGGATGGTGGAGATGCGGGGAACAGTGTTGACTGATGGAAACTCGGTGTCCCAGTGAGCAGAGATGACTAAAATAGATTTGGGTTTGTGTTGAAAGACTTTGTCCGACCATGATTGGAAGAACTGTCTTGCTTCTAACTTATCATCAATGCTCAATGTGGGAGAGCCATGCGATAAGAAGAATGTTTGATTCACTCTCTCCATTGAATCTCTCTGTTCTTCTTCTGCTCCACCTCGATTTCTTCCCTTTGTACCCTCCCAATTATTTTTGACCTGTCGTGTCAAAAGGACCCACCCACCTAATCCACTACCTAATAACTCATCATTTCCACAAAACTCATTTTTATCGAGGTCTTGTTTGTTTATTTAAATCGCCCATTTGTCTTCTTTCCAGAGGAAATTGTCAAGTGTGTTTTGATTGGATGTAGCTTACTTGATTAATTTGATATGAAGAGAATTCAAAATATCTTTTTTAGTCACATACAACACACAGAGGAGGCTTAGCTTGTGTGTGTTTAGATAAAATGTTGAAAGATGCTTCTATATTAATGACATAAAGCTCTCACATTAGAGACACAACATTTCACAGCCATATTGTTCATTCATAGAAGGGAATCCCATATTACACAGGAATCAATATAAAAGATTTTTCTTATTCTTATCAATTGCAACTCAGCTCGAATGGAAGATCTGTGAGTTTATGTCTGGAACAGCTTCTACCAAATTGCTTCGAGAGTCAAAACTTAATCTCCTAAATAATCTAGACATGTTACTATAGCTGTCTTGATGAACTACCAGGCAACTGGGCAGATCTCAAATGCTCGTCCTGGGAGAAAAAGTGGTTAAAACACAAACAGATAAATCACAGTCAATGTAAAGCAACTTGAGATTTTTCCCAGCGAGCTGAGACCTGTAAACTGTCAGTGAAACTGGGAGGAGGCCTGAAATCGATTTGACCCTGCACAGGAAATACAATAAGATCACACTCATCCAGGATCGTCTTGTTCAAAAAACAAAAACAAGGCCCTTTTTAATAATAGGAAATAATTTATATGTTTTTTGAAAAAATATTGTACATAATGTAATAAAAATCTATTTCTTTTGTCTAAACAACGCCATATTTTTCTAGCTTTTTTATATTATAAATAAAAACGAAAGTAATTAAATATTTTAAAATGTTTGCTTTGATTAAAAATATCATATATATTTATATTCTAAAAAAAAGATATGAAAATATTTTATTCAGATGTAATTCAGAAAAAAATATAGGAATATCTATTTGATTTTTTCAGAATAGTTAAAATAATTCAAATATGTATTCAAAAATTCAATAAAGTAATTTTCTAAGGGATTGTACAACTTAAAAAAATCACACATGAAGTAATTTGTGACTTCTATTTTAATAGAGTTGATAGATAAAGTATTTTATTAAAAATAAAATATAAATTTGTATTTTAATAAATACAACATTATTAAATATTTAAAAAGTTTTTTTTAAGTCAGAAATGAAATATACATTTATATTACAAATAAAACGAAAGTAATTAAATATTTAAAAATATTTGCTTTAATGAAAATATCATATATCTTTATATTGTAAGATAAAAAGATTTTATTCAGATGTAATTCAGAGAAATATAGAAATATCTATTTTTTTAGAATAGTTAAATATTCAAATATGTATTCAAAAATTCAATTAAGTAATTTTTTTCAGGGATGGTCCAACATAAAAAATCATATATGAAATAAGTCGTGACTTCTATTCTGATAGAATAGATCGATTTTTCCTTCTCAAAGTTTACTTAAATGAATCTTCTTCTTTTTTTTGTTCTAAACTTAAATGGATCTCTGTGTGAAAAGTAAAACATTTTATCTATTAAATTTAATTTGATTCGTTATTCGTTAAGATTATATTCAATCTGAAAATTCCGAATATCCGTAAGTCTTAAGTCTTCGAAGCAAAACAAATATTAAAAATCAATATCCACGTTATAAATGAAGCAAATCATAAATACTAAAAAATTTAGAGACGGATATCCGATTCGCTCCGACTTTTATACATATAGATTTATATCTCTAGTTAAATAGAGTTTTAAATGTATAATATTACATTATTATTATTTATCATATAATTTTATTTATAAAATTACGTATAAAGATTGTATTAAGAAAAGAATATAAAATCTTTATAAAAGCTAATATTTTTCTAAAAGATTTGTTTTATAAGAGATATTAGAAATTTTAGAAATTTATAAAATAAATAGTTTCATTGATCTTTACTTTATCTTTTATTTGTGTAAACAATTTTGTCTTTAAAAAGTGTATAAATTTTCTAAATTTACTTATATTGAACAAAATAGAATAGATATCCCTTCATAAAGATTCTGAAATAATATCCATAAATTTTTGTATATTCATAAAATTTAATATTTATTTATTTTCTCGAAGCAAAACATTTCGAAAAGTTAGATATCCGTAGAGTACGGAATAAGGATATCTTGGAGTACGTAACAAATTCCAAATACTGAACAATAGGTAATATTCAGTCCGTGTCCGCTACTTTACGTATGAGTGTATGTTTTACCATCATATTTTGCTTGTTTATTTTCTCGAGCTCGAGATTCCGTCATAAATATAATTAGTTTGCTTAATTGGAATTGAATTACTGATTCTTTTTAATATTAAAATTGACATCGTTCTGATGAATTTCATTCCTTTTGACAAAAGCTATCAATTTCCCTTTATTTCCTCTTTCCAGTTCTATCTATAAGTCTTTGTGTATTCCGACCACATGACTAAAACTTATTTCATCAGTAATGAGGAGCGTTGATGAACCTCTAATCAACTGTTTTGATTTTGGGTTAAAAGGTTGCTTTTGATCTTGAATTTGCAATTTAATAATAGGATTGTATCAAAATAATGCATCCTGAAGTTACAAGTTTCACTATTTCACCAAGACAAAACACAATGGTGTTTTTTTGCTTCTCTTATTTCATTTTGATCTCCTCTTAAGTTTACACCACATCCCATTTTTGGCATGGATCGTAGCGCCGCTCACGAGCTCAACAGATTCCGGCGGTCCACGCAGCTCCACGTCGAATTTCTGCAACAACATAGCTAGTGCAACGGTGGACTCCATTAGTGCAAACTGGTCTCCAATGCATTTCCTTGGCCCTCCACCAAATGGTAAGAATGCAAAGTCTGCTATGATCTGTTCTCACTCACCAACCCCACAAAGGAGACAATAGTCTTGGTTACAAAACAAAAGAGAGCTAAGACTGGATTTTGCAAGTTTTGGATTGTTCTTCACCTCGTTGGGGTAGAGTGCACCAGGGCTTCTAGATGGATCAAACCCAGCCCAGCCTTCAATACCGTTGCTCTCCTTTGTTCTTAAGAACCTCTCAGGCTCAAACTCTTGTGGGTTATCCCAAAAGTATGGAGATCTATGGAGATTGTACACCTGAATGTTAAAAAAAAGACAGTAAAAATATAAACAAAAGCAGGTTCCATTGAAAGAATCATAAACGAATATAGAAAGATACCACTTACGGAAATGAAGATATCAGTCCCTTTTGGAACTTTATGACCTTCCTTTTCACCTTTGTATCCTCCTGCATACGCAAGCAGTAGAGAGACATCGAGGTATGTAATCATTGTCTGCTAATGAACACAACTTGATACATACCAGGCAAGGTTTCTGGTTTAAGAGTGCGTCTGATGAGCAGAGGCGGCTGAGGATATAGACGAAGGGATTCAACAACGGTGAGTCGTATGTACCTGCATAAACATTCAGCAAAGCAGTCAATGATCGAAATACAGACCAAAAGAAAAGATCTAAGATGCTAAGTTACGTACTCAAGCTTCTTCAATGATTCATAGGTAGGTGCATTTTCACCAAGCACAGCATCAATCTCAGATTGAGCTTTCCTAATTTTGGCAGGACTCTGCGAGTTTAGAAGCAGAATGCTAAAGAACTGTACAGTGAGCTTGCTTTTTAATAAACAGTCATGAAAAAAAAATGGGAATAAGAAACTTAAGTGCATACTTGTGCAAGAAGGTAAACAGCCCAAGTAAGAACAGCTGCGGTTGTCTCGTGACCAGCAATTAGCATAGTCATTAAGTCATCTCTCAGCTGTTGAACCCAAAAATTCATAAGCAGAAGATGATGAAAAGATTGCTGTACAGTAAGTTATTACTCCCTCCGTTTCAAATTATATGTCGTTCTAGAGCAAAATTTTTGTTTCAAAATAAGTGTCGTTTTCGGTTTTCAATACAAAATTTATTGAAAATATTCTCTATTCTATTTTTATATTGGTTGATGTGTATTGGTAATATTATTTTTATTTTGGAAATATGTAAAATTAAATATTTTCTTAATCTGTGTGCAAAGACTTAGAACGACAAATAATATGAAACGGAGAGAGTATAATCTTGCCTGCCGGTCATCAATATCAACACCCCGCATGTCCACCAAGAACCGTAAAAGACTTGCATCCTGTGGGAGATCCAATGAAAACAAAAATCAAAAGACTTTTCAAAGAAAGAAGAGATTCTTTAGTACAGTTGCACAACCTTGAGATTAGAGTAGTCACGTTGCTGAAGCTTCTCTACATCTGTTTCCTGAGATAAAAAAAAAGAGATAACAAAATAAGAAACTAACAGCAGAATAAAGAGCAAAAAAATACTCACTCCATTCCATTTTAAGTGCCTTATACAATTAGTTTTTTTATTTTAAATGCAAATGTTTGATAATTTCCCCATTTTGTCCATATTCTTTTATCTCATTAATTAACAAAATCAAATAAAACAATGCATTAATTAGGGATGTAATAAAGAAATTAATAATTTTCTTGAAGAAATCTTATAATATGAAAAGGAGGGAGGGGGGTGAAACACCTGTCTTGTCTCTTTTGCATTTTGAATGAGTCCATCAAGGCACTCGTTTATAATCTTGAGATCGCTTTGGAACTTTCTTTGCCTCGGAACTATCCATCTGGCTGGAGGAAAGTTCCAATACGGAAAGTAGAAAGTAGACCGATGCTCTGCCTCGAAAAGAGTCCCATAAACCGCCTGCAATGCAATGTAGTATAACAGACACAATCAAGAAGGAACCAACAGCTTGCTTAATAGACAAATTCAAGAAATCAAAAATAAAAAAATAAAAAAACCTTAATGACAGGGGACTCTTTTGTGACAGAGCCAAAGTCGTAGTTGAAGACGCTAAGCCCTATAATATCAAGAGCCAAACTCGAGAACTCTGCTTCAAGATCCAACTCAATCGTGTCCCCTCCGCTGTCCCTTAAGAGTTTCTCAGATTTCGATATCATTTTCTCAGAACAGTCGCTGAATACTTTGACCATGGCCTCCAGATACAATGCATGGAACGCAGGAGTTATAGCTGCAAACACAGAGGTCATCAATGGCCATAAACATATAGAGATTATTAACAAAAAAAAAAAAAAACAGATTTACTTACCTCTTCTTCTTAACTTCCAGGTATCGAGGTCAGCAGGTATCAACCCTTTTCCCATGATGGGCTCTAAAATCTCAGCAAGAACTCCCTAAACCAAAACACAAAGGAAAGTTACTTGATGATGGTACACAAAAAGAAAACAAAACGAACTGGCTGACTCCATTTACCTTGTCATAAGAAAAGGCGTTCTCTCTGAGGACATGCCTTGCAACAATCGGATCTGAGATGACAACAAAGGCTTTTGGACCAAACGCAAGTTTATACACTCCTCCATGCTTCAGAATCAAGAACATCAAAAAGAATCAAAACAAAGTAGATAAACTTCAAGTATGTAAACTCATACTAAGATGATACCTCAATGAACCAGTCGTAGAGAGATAAGAAGAGAGGCTTTCCAAACAAATCAGAGACAGCTCCTTCAGCAGTGGGCATTGACCCCAAACTTCCACCGCTTAACAGGTTTGTAAATAGGTTGCTCGCATTGTCCAGAATATTATTATTAGTCTTTGGCTCCTTGGTATTAGTCGATTGGCACCTAAAAAAACCAAACTCCATTATTACTAACAACACAAGTCTCTTACTTTGTGTCATCTCCGGTTCTGTTTTTCACATATCCACCATAAAGCTATCGACTTTAGCTATATCCAGGGACATCTACAGTTAACCATATCAATCGATAACTAAACCCACCTGATGGAAAGAGAAGGTCTCCGTGAATTGCCGTAGCAACCGAAGAGGCAGGGATCGCTCCTGCCCAGATGAAGACCACCACCATGGAAGGAGCTTGAAGGGGCAGCTGAAAGGAAAGACATGGCTGCCATCTTCTTACGAACCGGAAAGTTGTAAACTTTTGAGGAAGACAGAACATACTTTCTGTTCTTTATAGGGTAAATTCTTATCTACCACTGAACATAGGCCACCACAACAAAGCAGCAAGCATGTCTGACGACACGGATTGCATTTACCAAAGACTATGCGTGACTAGACTGTCACGTGTTCATTTTTACGGTAATTGATTATTGTTAATTTTCACCACAAGTTTTTCAGACCCACTTGTGGCCCATTACATAACCCAACAAGAAAATTTGAACACAAACCTGTATAAATGCAATGCCGTTTGTTATTCTTTTTACCTTCTTAAAAGTGATTTTTAAATCATATGACTTGTTTGACAAAAAAAAGAAAATCATATGACAAAATTGATTCAAGAATTTCCACAGGTAATGGCATTATTAAGGCTTTGTTTATTCTGTCAAGTGAATATAGCAAAACTCTCTCTACTTGTTTCTATGTGACACAAATGCAGCAGAAAGTTAAAGCAAAGCAGCCAGTGATATATTACTGTGTATATGATCAAACACTCCAATGGTTTACATGTTGAAGACCATACCTAACAGATAAAACGAATAAAAACAAAACAAATAAAATCAACCCATATTATCCAAATATTGTTGACTTGTGAAACATATGAGCAAAAGAACCAACAACAACAACATAGAACTAACATTGAAGTGGTATGCATATTAACTTTCAGCATTTGCAAAAGTTGAGAAGCTTGACATCAGCGACTGGGTCTCTCTTATTTTTCGATTCCTTGAAGTGTTTTGAAGCTACCTTTAGCAAACCGTCCCATCCCTAAACAATAAACACAATTAATATAGATTTATTTTTATATAAAAATAGAGCTAAGAATATCATCTAAGGTATATGTATGTAATGTACTTTGGTCGGAATAGCAAAGCAGCCAAGTTTAGGAGAATCTGACTCGTCTAGTTTCACTATCTTCTTCTTCTTCTTCTTCTTTTTCATTGCGATCTTCATCTTCTTCTTGCTTTCTAGAAACTCTCCTAGCTCAAGGTTCCGACAAACGAAAGTGTCCGAGTCAAGATCGGAAGGGCTTGCGTAGTTTAGAGGCAAGAGAGGAGACCAGAGAGAGCTCTGTGCGTAGTCGAATCCAAAAGCAGAGTTGTCTGGAAATTTGAGGAGTAGCTCTCGGCGCATTACTGGTTGTAAGTATTCGACTGTTTTTGTTGTAATAAGAGGAAAGTTCTCCTTTTCTTCTTCTTCTACTTGTTCTTGACATCTTCTCGCCATTTTTGCTTAGCTTCTTAGTTTTTTTTTGTCTAATCTTTTTTTTTTGCTTTTCTTTGAATCATTGGGTCCCCTTTTATATTTTGGGTGAAGATCGAGAAGAAAGACGACCGTTGGGGTCATGTTTTTGGAGACGTGTCTTATAATAAATGGATAACCAAATAATTCATGTCCGAAAAGTTACCGTTGGAAGACTGATATTGCGATCGGCGCAGGAATATATTGTACAGTGCGCACGGCCGAATCCAGCATCTTCAATACTTTTTTCTTTTATTCATATTATGCCGTTACAATATATATTTTTTTTTTTGAGAAAAGCCGTTACAATATTCAATTCAATCTAAATTCATAAATTCACCAACAGCGGTTTTGATTATATCCCTTATATATTAGAGAATGTTTTTTAAAAAATTATAACATGTGATTTGTATTAATTAAAAAAGTGTTATGCTTAATTGTCATGTAATTGGAATGATAATTTTGCTTATGTGGCGATTTGAGAATCAATTGAGAATTTTTTAGTTCAAAATTAAATTGCTAAAGAATATTATATTATACTAGTGGTATTCCGGCGCTACGCGCCGGGTTTATATATTTTATTCTTACATGAATTTGCAATTCTTTTATGGTCCTAGTAAAGAAAATATGTTTAAAAATACGAAAACTAAAATATGTTGAAAGAAAATGATATTTCCCTTGATTTATTTGATTTTGGTTAACGATCGTTGTGTTTTATTTTTTTGAAGTTTTTCTTAGTTGAAGTGGATTGGCAAAAATGAGTGTGACTAATTGATTCAATAAAAGTAAATTAAAAGCTGATAGTCATATGAGAGTTATTTTGTTGGAATGTAAACATAAAGTAAAGTTTATGTTTAATTTAAAGAACATACTTATATTGTTAAATATCATGTGGACAGTATGTAGAATGTGCCAACATCAATTCCACAAGAAAATAAACAAAATACAAAGTAAACCATTCCATAACAATTTTATCAAATAAATAAATAGAATGAATATATTCCATTTTTTTCTACTGCATTTCAATCATCTTATTACATTCCTCTATATTCCATTTATTTCTTTTTTGATTTACCATAAGCTCTGGAATTCTCTTTCAAGTAAAAGTCTGAATTATGTGTAATTATGTATTTTATCATCACAAGCAAATAAAAATACAAAATTATCTGTTCAGGGAAAACAATCCCAAACCTTCTGACCATATGGGTGTTCCTTGATATCAAATACAAAAATCACATCTGGCCTGTATAAGATCTTCTTGAATCATATGGTCATTGTAAAAAAATGTCTTTTGTTTATGAGCAGAAAATATAATCTTCATATCTCTAATTGCGAAAGTGATTTCTACTTGCCCTCAGACACTCCGTAAGCTGGCTGCTGAAACAACTGTTTGCACAATGCAGTCTGCTCTTTTACAGACCCCATCTTCAAGGGAATAGATCATCATATTAAAAACACGATTCTAGCAAGGAAGGGGAGGAAGAAGTTCCATTCTCTAATGCCCACTTGGCTGAGATTCTCGTAGTTATGTGTTAGTGCTGTTTGGGTTTTTAAAAACTCTCCTAGAAAATCTTCTGATGTTTTTATCTTTTTTTTTTTCTGGTATTATATGATTTATTAACTTTAACCTTTTGTACATGTACAAAACAATGCTTCATTTTTAGGATAATTCACTTATAAAAAAAAGTGATTTACATTTTTCGAGAAAGCTGGTAACCAGAATGATTTTTCGAGAAAGCTGCTAAACTCATGAATGCTGATTATCCATCTTCATCAACGTCAGCTTCTGCAAGAAGTGATTCTATAGAGCGTTAAACTCGTTTATTGCAAAGGTGGAAACTTGATTAAACAATAATAAAAAGCAAGGTGAATATAAGAAATATGAGATTGATCAATTTTGGTTCCCTCAGATGTTATAAACCTATCTCTGGCCATGTCAAAATTCCCGAAAGCTGTTCCTGACCTCTGCTCCCACTGATCAGAGTCATGCTGATCCAGTTGACTAATGTATAAAGTAAAGGCCACAAATTCAGCGTAGTTCACTAACCCATCGGTGTTGCTATCTATCTGCAAAGACAGATGTTTTTTATTAACGTGGGAGCGTCAAGTGAGCAGACTTACTGCTTGAATAATCGCAGCTAATCTTGCATCTTTGAGCTTCCAAGGAAGATCTTTCGTAAGAGCCTGTGAAAAATGGTTAGTGAGTTTATGCACTACTGCCTTGAATTGCTTGTATTGCAAGTTTTGTTATCTTCTTACCTGTCTCGTCTCCACAAGACTAATGGAATCCTTCTTGTCAATGGTATCAAACTGGTCTATGAGATCATCCAGCTCATCATCATCAATAGTCGTCTGCCGAACCTTTCAAAAACACACTTCGGTTGAGTTAAAACTCATATGAATATGAAACACATCTATGTCTTTGTTTCTTTTTGATTACCTTCGGAGCAATCTGCTTAAGCCGGCTAACTTTAGAAACTGACGGGTTGACAAGAACAGATATGCCTATTAAAATTTCTCACCCATGCGTGTGCTGCTAAACGCCCAAGAAACCAAATCCAAAAGAACTGTAAACCTATAAACATAAACATTGGCTGTTAAGAATATACATAGTGTTTCACCTACTGTTAACCGTGCTCATGGCTCCTATACAAACAACTTCTTCACAAAATCGTTGGCTCCCTTGTATATCGTTGGCCATGTGTTTGTTTCGAAGTCAGTTTTTGTTCTCATTACCTAGCTTTTTTTCCTACAACTCATTCAATATCACGTCTTGTCTTACCCCAAAAGGGTCTTCTTCCACAGAGCAGAATGTAAGTGATGACACCCATACTCCAGACATCTTCCACAGGCCTTCTGTGAGTCGTTGTCTGAATCTCAGCTGTCGAATCGCACCAATGGACCCTTGAATAAGTGTTGACTGTTGGAAAGGGGTAAAACATATATTAGTAAATCAGAGTGAATCTAAGCGTCGACAGGGTAAATCGAAAACAAAGGTTCTTACTTTCTCATCAATGAGCAACATGTCAACACTCATTAGTTCCATGCCTTTGTTGACGTTTCTGGCCTTCCAAACCTCAGCAGATGAACCTCCGGAGCAGCGCCCGGTTGTCAAATCGGTAAAGAGAGTGTATGAAGATGCCATCGACTGCTTAAACAAACTATTTTCTGGATCTCGGCTGAGTTGTGGTGGGATATTTATAACCGAACTTTCAGCCGTTTAGTGGGCGATGCGAAGAGGTAGACTGAATGGGATTGGATATAATTGGGGGAATGTGAAAAACTGAGCTCTGGAATTATCATTTTCAGGACGATGAGAAAACTTGAATTGAGTAAACGTCGTCGTGTTTAGTAGCGACAGGTGTCCCAAAACGCCCCAAGCTTCCTGATGACGTGGAGGGCTGAGGTGCCAGAGAAGTCTACTTTATATATATAGATAGATAGATCATTCATATATCAAATTGAAATTTACTATCTATTATTTCTTTAAATAAACCTACGGGATTACCTAATGTGATTAATAATATATATATATATATATATATATGGTAATTAATGATTTTAAATAATAAAGATTTGCTAAAAATCTGTATACTTTCTATCGTTTTTGTTTAATTCTTTATTATTAAAATAAATTACATAATTACGTTAATCTTATAATAAAATTAAGATTTTTGTATATGTTGTATTTTGAATTTTTCAAAACAAATATAAATTACTAAACTGTTAGAAATATCACATAAACTTTTGTGATCAAAGTTTAAATTATTTTATGTAATAAGATACAATGATTATAAATCATATGAATAAATATTTTTTTTTTCTTTAAACGGTAATTCTATTATTCAAACTTGAGGTGGTCTAGAAAACCAGACCGAAATTGAACAATCGATAAAGTACAAGTCCATGTTACATGACTTTGCTATCTTAGCTAATGAATCAGAAGATACATTTCGAGATCGAGCGATAAAACTAGTGAAAACTCTGTTGAATCTGTCCTTCAGCATCTTCCGCTCCTTTAATTTATGTTGAGAAGTTTGGCCATTCGCCAGGT
>NC_079518.1:14842682-14869235 GCF_000801105.2 Raphanus sativus
TTTATAGAGTTTTTACTTAGTTGATTAATCGGTTTAAATCCATCTTGGTCCAAATTCACAATCACATATCCAATTCATGTCCATGTTCCAAAACATGGTTGATAAATTAATTAACCTAAAGACCTAATGACTAGGTTGACATAATTACTTTTGTAGAAATATCTATTATTTATATATATAATTCATTTATTTCATACCAAATATATATACACTAACTTAAAACTTAAGCCTTGCACGGATTGAATGTTTGTGTATACAAATGTTTTTAAGTACTATTTTTTTTCTTTTACATACTATATTATAAAATAAAATAATAAATATATTAAATAATTAAGAAATGAGTAACTATTACGTATATAACTAAATATATTAAATAATTAAGAAATGAGTAATACCAATATATAAATCAAGACAGTCATTGTTATTTACTTACAATTGATCATTTGGTTGTACCCTTCTTTAGGATAACTGAAACATGTAAGTAGTAGACACAACACAAGAAAGCTTTTGTGTTCTCCATTGGTTTTAGTTACTTCTTCAAATACTTGACCTCGCTGATAATTGGCGTTTTGTTTTCTAGATTTTCCATCACTTCTTATCTAGAGTAGCAGTAGTTCTCTGTTCTCTGAAGAGGCTCAGCCTTAGACATACATGGTTTTAATCTTTGAAGTGATTACACCTGCGATCAATCTTAAATGGTACCTTGACATTTCTGGTTTGAAGCGATCTAGAGCTTATCTTATTCACACTGTTGCCATTTTCTTGACTTGGTTGCTGAGTATTTGTAAACCTTCTTTTGAATCTGAAAAATGCCTTAAAGATCAATTGGATTCACATTCTCTATTTCTGAACTTTGATGCTCTATTTGCAGACAACAAGATTTTTTCTGTTCATCTAAATACACTATGATCAGGTACCAATTTTGGCTTTATTCTTTCAAAACCAAACGGTCGGGCTTAACACTGCAATGATTAATTATAGAGGTAACAGACCTACGGATCTCTACTGGCAGGTGGTATTAATCCATACATTCGATTATCCTGTGGTTTTTGTCATACCGATTGCGTTGAGGGTAATGAAGTTGATATGGTTTGGTAAGATAGTGAAAGGATTGATGAAAACTCTTGGGAAATGACAGTAAAGAAAGACTATTTTTCTCAATGTAAATAAATATATTGAGCTAAAATCTTGAGATACAAAGACTTAACTCTATCTTAATACTCATGAACAACTCGAATTGCCTACCAAACCCTTAATATGTTCAACTACATTATTTATCAAGAAAAGAAAATATAGTATATATGGGTCTAAACATAGTGCTCTTCTTTTATCGTCTCAGTGAAAAACAAATCCTGGTTCTGAACTTATATATACATAAAGAAATGAAAACTTAGTTCTGATGCAACTCGAGTTGAGTGTTTTAAATTGAAAAGACAAAATCAAATAAATGAAACACATTATCATATTGGTCGGAGAAAAATGTCTCTTTTCACCTACAAACATAAACAGAAAACGGTATAAGATCTGACTATCTGGATATATTTACCCGTTTAAAAGGACCTATTTTTATTCTTGAACTGTTTAAAATTTAACCAATGAAATTAATATCTATTAACAATGTAAATAAACTACGTATAAATATAAATCATTACATATTAACTATGTCGAAGAAGACAGAAGTAACAATAGTATCAAGTTACATAATACAAAAGCATTGAATTGTAAATAATATAGTTCATCACTTTGTCTTATAAACCAATTGTACATATTATAAAAATGACAAAAAATATCCGCAAACCCAGGCAATTATCACTTTGTCTCATAAACCAAATGTACATATTATAAAAATGTAAACAAATCTGTAAATCCGCGTGGTTGCGCGGATCAAACTATAGTCTCCTTATTAATTCGAAAATTCGATTCTACGTCTCTTGAGAATTATGTGATCTTTACTATGTTTTCATATAGTTTTCTTCTTATTTCTTATACGGTTCATGTTCTATTTGTTGTTGTTGTTCAATTATTTTTTGGGAACATAATTTAACTGTATAAGTCAATTTGCTTGTCTTATATTTGTTATATATTTATAGTTCTATTCTAAAATGTTTGTCGCACAAATTAAACAAATATCTACTAAATGGGAAAGTAGAGCATGATTATCCAAGTTTCTTAAGAGGGGTTTTAAAGTTAATGAAACATTTAATTAAATCAAAACTAAATAAAATGCATGTTACCGATCCTTAATATAGGATTTTGGGGACTAAGGTGAACTTACTTTAAGGGCCTGACTGGTGTAACCGCAGCGGTTGCGGTTGCGGGAGTTTGCGGATGCGGATGGTTGCGGTTTTAAGCGTTTTCTAGAGATTAATTTGTACGATTGGTACAGCTGTTAGAAATTGTTGCGTTTGCAGGACTCTTATGACTGGTAAACTACCAAACGCAACATCTGTTAAATAATAATTTAACAATATTTACATTTTATGTAATTATAAAAAATATTAAAAATCATAATAATATGATAAATATGAAATTTATATTTATAAAATCATATTATTCAATTTTAAAAATTTATAGAAAATATTTTAGTTTTGAATTTTTATAATATAAATTGAAATATAATATGAATACATTTTACAATTTCTATTATTACAATTGAAATTTTTTATTGGATATTTTTAGTATTATTTTTATTTATTCTGTTTTTAAAGAAAAAAAATTTACCCTCCCGCAACCGCCCGCAACCGCAAACGCTAGTTGGAACCAGCTTTTGATTTTAAGAGGTTCGGAGCGGTTTGAAGCGATTTGTAGCGTTTTCTGTGATTGTTTCGAAACGCCAACAACCGCTATGAACCGCAAAAACTGCGTTTGCGGGTGGTAGCGGGAAAACCAGTCAGCCCCTGAATTAACTATTCATGTATCATTAAGCGTTTCGTGAAACTCAAGGCCACAATATTATTAATTGGCTTTAGGCCACTAAATAGTCGGGGTGACAGCACTATGGCAAGATCAAAGACTAGACATTTCCATAATTTTGTTGATATACTATGTAAAATGTAGAAAAGCATTACCTCACTGCTAGATATCCCACGCAATGAATCGGTAAGTCCATCTCCTGCACCACAACTGTTTCGCAGATGATCAATAACGATTTAAAAAATATATATGGATTGGTTTTTGCTTTCTTTTATCTGTCGGAGAGAGAGAGTCTCTGGTTTCATGTGATAAATCATCGTGCAGCGAAAATATGCGGTGACTGTGATCGGTGAGCCGGTGAGGCTTGTGATGAGTGTGGCCTTTTGGATCACATGATAATTGTTTTTCTTTTTGTTTACTAAGGCACTGTTACTTCAGATTGAAGAGTACGTATAGTATTCCCATAGACTTTTTCAATAACTTTATGGCGTCAATTCTAACTCAAGTCAAATGTAAAACGGCACTGAACATCATCTCCACTAGAAGAAAACGTACAGTGGGGAACTTTAGTACAAGGAATCTTGATGCCTGTCGCACTACTTTTGCGCAAACATCTGACTTGACCCACGCTGCATTGTATCACCGTTGACTGATCAATTTTTTGTACATTAGTGTGTGTTTTTCATATCACCTTCCGGTCGACTGAATTTTCATGTCATGCATTCAGATTAGGAGCCCACGAAATCTTACTCAACTCTTTTGGTACCTTGTTCTATAATTTCTTTTGCCAAGTCATTCAAATTTCTAACAAATATAAAAATTCTACCCCATTGGTATTTAGCAGATTAACTTTAAAATGATGGTAATCAACCGATCACAGTTAATATTAAAAAATCCAATGTTTTCTTAATTTAAATAATCGATCGAAGAGCCAACAACGGTAAAAAGCCACGGGTTTCATGTCACCTACACCTCTTACAATATACTAATCAAGAAACTAAGATAAGAAAATGCATACATTACGCTTCTTTGTAAAGGCTATATAAACCCTATATTGGTACAAGGTATACATACAACACAACACACATCTACAAATTAACCATGAAGCATCTTGGGCTCATATTAGCTTTTCTATTAGCCGTGGCAACTTGCAAAGCTGATGAAGAAATAACTTGCCAAGAGAACCTGCCATTCAAATGTAGTCAAACTGGTCGTCTCAACAGTAGCAGCTTCGAGAAAGACTTTATCTTCGGTGTTGCATCTTCTGCTTACCAGGCATGTAACAAATAAAACATTAATATTGTGTTGCCAATACTTGCCATACGTCACATTTTACGTACAAAGAAAATCATTTAAAAGACTACAATCCAAAATTGCGTGTTTATTTTTCATTTCAGATTGAAGGTTGCCTAGGTCGTGGACTTAACATTTGGGATGGCTTCACTCACCGATACCCAAGTTTGTTGTTTGCATATATGTATATATAATGTCGGTTACATGTCCTATACACTTATAGTAATGTATTTGCTTACTATCAGATAAATCAGGACCCGACCATGGAAATGGAGACACTACTTGTGACTCATTTTCATACTGGCAGGTAAATTCCTCAATATATATGTGTGCTAACTAAAGGCTTGAAGACCTTTTAGACAGGCGTTCCTCGACTCTCGAAAGGAGCTCACTGTTATTTCAGTTACAAAAAAAACTGATGTTATTCACTAAATTATCTATCAACTACGTGTGATTTGACATGCAATTGTATATATAAACTGCAGAAAGATATAGATGTGTTGGACGAACTCAACGCAACTGGCTACAGATTCTCCATTGCGTGGTCAAGAATCATTCCAAGTATGTAACATTGTTTGTCCATGTATATATATGTGATTGGAAAGAATAAATAGACGATACATATGAGCAGGAGGAAAGAGGAGCAGGGGAGTAAACAAAGAAGGTATTAACTACTACCACGGACTCATAGATGGCCTCATCGACAAGGGTATAACACCTTTCGTTACGCTCTTTCACTGGGACCTTCCTCAAGTACTACAAGATGAATATGAAGGTTTTTTGGACCGCCGTATCATGTACGTTATATTATGCCATGCATGCTGCTTATTAAGGAAAGACGAAATATAAAATGTTTTGGTATTGGGTTAATGAAATGATTCTGTCATATTCGCAGAGACGATTTCAAAGAATATGCGGATCTATGTTTCCGGGAATTTGGGCATAAAGTAAAGAACTGGATCACGATCAACCAGCTTTACACAGTGCCTACGAGAGGCTATGCATTAGGATCAGATGCACCCGGTCGATGTTCTCCAGCGGTTGATCCTACATGTTACGCCGGTAATTCTTCATCTGAACCCTATATCGTTGCACATAACCAGCTTCTCGCTCATGCCACGGTGGTCGATCTTTACAGGAAAAATTATTCGGTGAGTTCTCCATTTTATGACGTCTGTAATCTAACATATCTGGCTTGTAAAAAAGTAATCTAACATATCCGATTCTGATTTAGTCACATCATCGTGTTTATATATATCTGCGTAACCACAGCAACAAGGAGGTAAGATTGGACCTGTGATGATAACTAGATGGTTTCTTCCATATAATGACACTGATCCAGGCAGCATAGCTGCAACCGAGAGGATGAAAGAATTCTTCTTCGGATGGTATATGTTTATAAAATTAAATGATATTCTTAACACTAATATATGTTGTATATATGAACTGACAGAATATATGTATGCACACCAGGTTCATGGGGCCACTAACAAATGGAACATACCCTCAAATCATGATAGACACTGTGGGTGTACTGCTTCCATCGTTCTCTCCAGAAGAATCCAACCTCGTAAAGGGTTCATATGATTTTCTTGGTCTCAACTATTATGTGACTCAGTATGCCCAACCAAGCCCTAATCATGTTCATTGGGCTAATCACACTGCCTTGATGGACGCAGGCGCAACGCTCACATGTACTACTCAATATATTTCAGCTTAGTTAAAAACTTAATTTATATCTATACATCTATTTTTTAATTACAATATTTGGTGATCATCAATTATTTCGTATATGTGTTTACAGATATTAATGCAAGTAATCATGTCATTGGTCCACTGGTATATATGCATGATCCACCCCTATTCTTCTTTTATTTGTTAACTAAAAATCTCATTTTCTTATTAGTATTTGCAGTTATTCTTGGGTTCACTCCTAAACGTAGGTTCATCAAATAATATGATTTTGTTATTTCATATTCAATATCTTTAAAAAAAATATTGTCAAGTTATATTATATTTTTAAAATAAAAAGTAAAAATAAATAAAAAATAATAGTATTTACAAAAAAAAACCTTTGTTCTTTAAATATTTTTTACGTTATTAGCAAAACACTAAACCAACCCTAATTCCTTGGATAAATCTTAAACCCTAAATCAAAAGCACTAAACGCTAAACCTTAAAAACACTAAATCCTTAATCTTAACTCTTAAATCCTTGGATACAAATAAATAAAAATTAGCAATGTTGCTAACAAAAACGAGAAATTTTTAAATACTTTTAACGCCGTTAGCAAAACATATTAAACCCAGCAGAACACATTAAACCCTAAATACTAAACACTAAACTCTAAACCCTAAATACCTAAAGGTTTATGGGTTAGGATTAAGGGTTTGGTGTTTTTAAGATTTAATGTTTAGTGTTTTTGATTTAGAGTTTAAGATTTATCTAAAGGTTTAAGGTTTACTCAAAGATTTAGGGTTTACTCAAGGGTTTACGGTTTAAGGTTTACTGTTTTGCTGACGGCATTAAAATATTAGAAATTTTTTTTTTTCTTTTTTGAAAATACTGCTATTATTTTTTAACTTTTTATTTTTAAAATATAATATAACTTAACAATATTTTTTTTTAAAGATATTGAATATGAAACGATAAAATCATATTGGTTGGCATGTTCAACCAAAGAGGTGAACCCAAGAACAATTCTAATATTTGCATCCCATTCTCAGTTCGAGGAAGGCAGTGACGAAACCCAAAATTCCTATTACTACCCTAAAGGCATTTATTATGTAATGGACTACTTCAAAACCAAGTACTATAATCCCTTAATCTATGTCACTGAGAATGGTGAGTTCTATTACCCATCTCTAAATTCATCTTCAAATATGAAATGTAATGTGAGATTGATTCAAGAAATTGACAAAAATGGAATTGTTCATATTATGGCGGTATAATTAGGAATCAGTACCCCCGGTAGTGAAACACGTAATCAGTCTATGTTCGATTACAAGCGGATTGAATATCTCTGCAGCCATCTCTGTTTCCTCAGTAAAGTCATCAAGTGAGTTGATGCTTCTTTCCTTCCTGTGTATGTACGTATGACCTTTAATGATTCATTGTTCCTGCTTTTAGGGAGAAGCATGTCAACGTGAAAGGATACTTTGCGTGGTCTCTCGGGGATAATTATGAATTCGACAAAGGATTTACCGTCAGATTCGGACTCAGTTACATTGATTGGAATAATGTCACTGACAGAGACCTCAAACTTTCTGGAAAATGGTATCAGAAGTTCATAAGCCCTGCCATAAAGAACCCTCCGAAGAAAGATTTTCTCCGCTCCAGCCTCACCTTCGAGAAGAATAAGAAGTTCGCAGATGCATAAAATACCCAACCCACTTTAGTTACATCATCAAGATCATCTTCATAACTCCTCTTTCTATAGATATATCAGGAGCTTCCACCTACCACTGTATAAATTCTCAATAAAGCTCTTTGCAGACTATGATGAAAGTTATCAATAAAGAAGATGATCATTATCAATATATACTTTATTTTCTACATTATGTCGAGGGATGGAGAAAAAAAACAACCAAACTTAATTTAATGCTTAAACTAAAACTAAGAGGGGGTTATTGAAATCAGAATTTGGAAGGAGTTTAGTGATTTTAAAAATTGACAGATTTTTGAAAGTTAAGTAGAGTTAACAAATTTCCATCACAAACTTTGTATTGATCTCTGTAGATTTTATTAATCAATATGGATTTGCATAATATATTTTTCAAAATATTTCTCCTTATAAGGCAATGTACAATGATCTCTCTAGAACTTTTCCAAAAATAAATTTTCAATGTGAACCATATATATAAACATCAATTGACATAATGATACACATATCTCCTTTTCCATCTCGTGTGCAGCCTCCACACAGGTATCTATTTCTTCTGACCATTAGTTTTTAGGTCTTTGTATATTCATCAGCCACCATTGTTGACCATATACATAGATTTGTGTATTATTATTGTGTTAGTTTTCTTATGATAATAATCAGTTTTGTTTTAGTTTTAGTTTTCTTATGATCCATAAATTTTATGGTACTTGTGTTAGTTTTCTTATGATACATAAATTTTATGGTACTTGTGTTACTTTTCTTATGATAATAATCAGTTTTTTTTTTCTTTGACTTTTGCGATTTTTTAAAACATTATTCTAGTTGTCGTATGAGTTTGATTTCTTCACCATTTTCGAATAAAACGGTTGTTTTGTCAAATATGAAACTATAAAAAAATATAATGAATTACAGATCATGTGAGTTATGTTTGGTGTGTTTGTCTATCAAATATGTAACTATAAAAAAAGATAATAATCTTATAACTATAAATCACATGAGATAGTGTGAGTTGGTTTACGTAGACAAATATGATGCATATGTGTATGTTTTTTTTATTACACAGATTTCATAAATCTTATGAGTATAGATGATATTTTCAAAGTCTAGTCTTATGAGTAAAAATAAAAGGAATCCACCTTCCAATAAGAATAGAATTTAATAGATCAGTAGAATCTATAATAACTAAACTTTATGAATAACAAAGGATTTGAATGGAATTTAAAAGTCTTCAAACCAATAACAATGGATTTTAATAAGACTTTTAAAATCTATAAACCAATAATAATGGATTCCCAAAATTTTATAACTCCTTTAGAATTCTTAAACCAATAACCCCCTCTAAATTGAAATTTGTCTTACGCACCAATCAGTTTTATTAACTAAACGATATTTAATGGTCGGTGAGGGAATAATTAACTAAAGAAATTTCGTCACAGAAATAATCCCAAACGTGCAAATTGCTCCTGGTCACGAATTTTACAATTTTAATTCAACTAGAGGGTTAACCGCAATTTATATATTTTAAATGTTAAATATAAATTTAAATAACAAATATTTTAAAATTAATTAACTTTTTATTATGTTATATTATATCATTTATTTGTTTTGATATAATATTTGACAAATGAGAATGAAATATTCTTTTTTGAAATATCATTAAGTTGTATTCAATATATAAAGCTTTTTTTATTAATCATTTAGTAAGATGTATATTTATTTATTAGACACAATTCAAGTTTTTATTAGTCTTTTAGTAATCATGTCTAACTTTTTATTAAAATTTCAAACATTCTATATTTAATATTTTAAAATTTTATATTATTTAAAATTTTATATCCCAAGACTGTGCAGCCATGGGATAGTCTACCGTTGGCTCATCAGTGTGTGAACCAGAAGGAAGAATTCTCCTCCAATATAAAAAAAGCTGAATCCTCAAGTTTCCAGCTTGTTGCCTTTCACAGAAAAACCATAGTAATTTTAGTAGTTTTACACAAATAAAGAGAACAAAACAAACTACCAAAGGAGCGTTATGAATCACAAGCAACAATATTCGTCTCTTTCTGGAACCAACCAATTAGTCAAAAGAAAATAAGGTCATATGAAAAGCAATAAACACAAAGAAAATAAGAATCTCCATCACATAAACCCCTCGATCACAATGCCAGATCGTATCACCACAGAGATGAAACTCAATATACTCTCAATCACATAGTTCTTATTGCATAAAAGCTAAATCAACCTAACTTTGCCACAAAAAAAGGAACAACTTTGGTCCAATCTGTGGTTTCAACTCGACATCCCAAAGTGTCAGTCTGTCGATATTATCTAAGCTCTATCCGAAACTCAATCAAGATATAGAAGAACTACAACGTAAACTAACCATAAAGTTTTAATTTCTAGTTCCAAGTTGTCTTGGTGTTTATAAGATTTGCTAATTTGCTACCAAGGTTTCTTAAACCCAATTGTAAACAACAATAGTGGTTTCGAAAATCAATAAAGGCAAATTAGAAAAGAAGCTCAATAATATGCATCAAATAAAACGTAGATAAGCGGACGTTTCAGAGCTTCTACCATGAGTGAGTCCACAGTTGGACTCAAAACCTTCATGTAAGTGGAACAAATGGTTAGGTATGATCAAATGAGCTATTCTAGCTTCTTTTTTCCAATCTCTATGGCAATAAACACGCCTCACAAAGTTGTCAACATAAACATTTGTGTATGTGTCTGCCTTAAGCAGCTTAAGTTCTAGGTTCGATACCTGCGTTGTCTTTCCCGATTCTTCATTCGACCGATAGTAACTTCATCTTTGTCTCTGAAATCATCATCTTTCTCATCAACGCTCATCATAAAAGCAATATCTTGTATCCCTCCACTCTCTCCTTCAATTCCCATTACTCAAACCACTGATAGGAAAAAAAACCCTACAAGTTATAAAAGGAATAGATTTGGAAGAATCTAAGTAACGGTATAGAACCCTAGAAGTTAAGCTGCTTAAGGCAGACACATACACAAATGTAAGGGTTTTATAGGGTGCATATGTGGTCAAGATAGAAGAAGAACAGAGCTGTGCGAGAAACAAATGGTTACACGCAGATCAGCTACTCCATAGATCTCTTTGGGCTTCGTAAGAAGGAAATTGAAGAGAATCAATCATACTTGTTCGTCAAGCTCCCTCTCCGATTGAAGATAGAAGATAAACTGAGAGTGTCTGTGAAGATCCATCCTGCTATCGACCCTCTTTAGTTTATAGGGGTTGAATTAATTTTTCGGTTTCATTGTATCCGAAGGGAGACGGAGAGTTTGAGATTGTAAATGGTTTTAATGAAAAAAATCCTTTATTATAAAATTTAAGAATTGACAGACATTAAAAGAGTTGAAGGTAAAAAGTCATAAAGACTCGTCTTTTCACAAGCTTAGGAAAAACAGCAGGGATGGTCAGATTGAAGGGACGAAGAAGAAGAAGAAGAAGAAAACCTAATCAAACCAATAAAAACGGCACACTTTCCTCGACTAAAATATAAAACGTTAGAGCTTTGGTCGATTGCCAAATAAAACATCAGACCTTTTGTTCAAAATGGGTTATATAACTAAACATTAACCAAATGGTCTTATACCTGGCTTGGGCTTTTTGTGTATAGCTCGGAAATGTGTGTGACGTGGCCTAATTCAATGCTATGATAGGTTGATTTAATTTTCCTACGTGGATACTCTTAGAGAGCTTTATATTCTCCTTTTAGTAGTGTTATAGATTATACAGAAAAAAGAGGAAATGAATAAAAAATAATTCTGGGATCAGTTAAAAGAATTTATATACGTAGTAAACAAACGTTAACACAGGTTGTATGTAAGACCATCATTGGTCTGCCCTTAAGGCAGCCCTTAAAGGAGAAAAAGAGAGGACCAAGAAGAAGAAAGAGGGAAAACCCCTATATAAGGGATATCCAGGATATCCTTATGTTGCCTTTATGTTTTTATGACAAAAAAAAAAAAAGATTAGGGACTTTTCACTTGCCCACCAATAATGATGCTCTAATACATGAAGTCTTTGCATTACTGTTGCTGTACGACGTGTAGAGATGTCAAATGGGCGGGATAGAAATGGGCGGCTCGTGTCCAAATTGATATGGTCTAAAATGGGCAGGTCCATTTTGGTCCGTAACTAAATTTTTGTCCACATGGACAAACCCAATTATATCATGGACAATATTGGACTTAACCATTTGGACAATGGGCAGCTCAAAAATCTAAAATGTCTAGGTTTAGCAAATTGGGAAAAACTCAATATTTTTTTCGACATTTTCCTGAAGCCTAAAGGTTTGATTTATAACTGTTTATGTGTGATTTTTGTTATGGAAAACATAATTTCTGCCAAAACTGAAAAACATAATTTTCCGCCAAAGCCGGAAAAAAATATAGTTGTCTGCCAAAACCGGAAAAGCGTAATTTCAGCCAAAACCGAAAAATACAAATTTCCGCTAAAATCGAAAAATCAAAATTCCCGCCAAAACCGAAAAATTAAATTTTCCGCCATAACCGAAAAATACAATTTCCCGCCAAAACCGGAAAAATCAATTTCTACCAAAACTGAAAAACCCAATTTCCCACCAAAACTGAATAATTCAATTTCCCGCCAAAACCGGAAAACGCAATTTCCTGCCAAAACCAGAAAAAAAAAACGTAATTTTTTGCTAAAACTGAAAACACAATTTTCCGCAAAAACCAGAAAACACTATTTTCCGTAAAACCGAAACATAATTTCTCGCAAAAACCGGAAAAACACAATTTCTTGCCAAAATAGAAAACGCAATTTATCTTTTGTGAACTTGTGTGTTTTTATAAAGTCTAGAACATGAAATTTAGAACTTGTATGAATTTTACTTTTTAAAACTGAAAAATTGTATTGTTTACATTAAGTGGTCGTATAGGCCCATGGACTGCCCAACAAATGTAATAAATCATGGTCTTATTTGGTTTTGGTCTCATTTGGACATGGTTCTATTTGGGCTTCGACCAAATATGTCCAGCAAAAAAATAAAGCCCGTTCGGACACGCCCAAATCCGCCCGGCCCGCCCAATTGACATCTATAGACGTGGGAATAAAGAGGAATGTGGAATATAGAATTTATGAAACGTTGATATGGTATTGGGGTGTCAAAATGAGAAATCTCGCTCATCTCGGATCTTTTATAAGTTAGTTCAGCTCAGTTTATTTATTATACGAGTTTTAATATGCAAATTCGAACTCAGATCATCTAGATCATGAGATAAATGAGTTAACTCGCGATCAAATATAAAAATAAAAAATTTAAATTTAATTAAACATAAAATATAGAATATTTTTTTTATAATATAATTAAAATTTAAAATTTCGAAGCATTAATATTAAATACTAAATAAAAACAAGGCCTAATAATATATTAAATAAAAGCTAAAAATCAGTGATCTAAAAATAATTTCACATAAGAGTCTTGTGATGATTTATCTTCAAACTCTTCATCTATTCAAATCGTAAAATATATATTCTGCATGAGAATCGTAGGAACATATTTTTAATTCTAAAGATATATGATGTGAGGATTGATATCAATATTCTTGTACATTTTATATATATTTATTATTTTTTCGTTTTACATTTTAATTTTAGAAGATAAATATGACTAATATAAAAAAATACTTTTTCTTAAATAATAAAAATAGAAATCATCTATATATATAATATAAAAACAACCAAACTCATGAATCAGATCATGTTCATTAAAAATCGTTTATATAATTCGTGATCTAATTTAATCTCGATTATTTAACTCATTTATTAAATGAGCTTAAAAAATAAAGATCATACTCATGAAAAATCGAGTTGAATTGAGCGAACTCATGAGTTATAACTCATTTTGACACCTCTATTAGAGACTCATTGAGAATATTCAAATATTTGAGAAGGAAAAAAACTATATGGCAGATCTTTCTTTATTTTCATTTAGGATGAATGTTCGAAGTTTGACGTCGTAATCTATAAATACAAAGTTAAGTTTATGAGTCAATTTAGGTTAACAAAAATATTGAGAGAAAAGGAAGAAGACGAGTGTCAGTCTCATTTGGAGGGCACAATTCTACTCGCTCTCCCATGAAACAATTTGGGTTGAAGACTGTGATTGTAGATCGGTGAGAAATTTAGGAAGCGGAAATTAGGGCTTCTGGTCTTTGAATCTAGGAATGTGTCATTCTGATAAATACAATGCCCTTTATCTAAAAATAAAATGAGAAACTATAGGATAAGACACTTTTCTAAACTTACTCTACATCATTAGACACTTTCTAATATACTTTCTGTTTTTTATGTGTTTAATGTTCAAAATAGCTCTCCAACTCAAAACACCACATTGCTGCATAACTAAATTACTAGATTTTGAGATGCACTTTGAAAACTTGAGATTTGCAGTCTTTGTCACAAGACTTTCTTGCTAGCCGTGGGTACTAAAATGTGATGAAGACGTGTTCTTGCAAAGCCGTGGGTACCAAAATGTGATAAAACGTATTCACAGTCTGTCTAAAGACCTTTTTTGGCATGCCTTTGTCTTAATGCATCCTTTTTCAATTACCAGCGTTTGTCTTGATACTTTTTCATAAGCCGTGGGTACAGATGTGATGAAAAATTATTCAGTACCTTTCTTCAAGCCGTGGGTACTAAATTGATGATTCACAGTCTTTGTCTCAAAACTTTCTTGCAAGCCGTGGGTACTAAACTTTATCACACTTTGCATCCTCAAACACCCTCTATTCATAGAGCTGTGGGTAAGCAATGGATGTGGTTTAGATCTAGAGTCTTTGTCTAAAGACTTCTCTGTCAAACCGTACATACCAATACTGTCTAAAACCCTTTAACAAAACCGTGGGTAGCAAGATTTTCCAATTACTTTCCATGACTTGTGATCGTTATTTCCATCCAACAAGTTCAAAAGCAATTCATAGCCTTTGTCTAAAGACATTTTGTAAGCAGATGGTCCTTTATCCACCCTTCAATTTCATAGCTAGACATAGCTATTTTCTGTCTAAAAGACTCTTTTTTTTTTAAGCCGATGGTTGTTTTAGTAAAGCCGTGGGTACTAAAGTATGTTTTACTTTACATCCCAAACGTATCTTATAAATGCACTACCAACCAACAGTTTCCTCTGGGTCTAACCTTCACGCAACAAGGACTCGGGACAATGAATCCTTCCAACAATCTCATGGCTTCTGTCTAAATGTAAGCCTTTTGGTCCTTTATCCATCCATCCATTCATCAATTTCATAGCCTTAGACAAAGTCATTTTCTGTCTAAAAGACTCTTTTTTTTTCTTAAGACGATGGTTATTTTTGTAAAGCCGTGGGTACTAAAGTATGTTTTAGTTTCCATCATCAACCAAACATCTACCTCTGGGACAAAGCTTCACGCAACATGGACTCGGGACAATGTCCCCAAATAAGAATCTGGCAGAACACTATTAGATTAGTGTCTGCCCATGATCTTTTTGGAGTTTGATAAAACTTAAAACTAAAAGTAAGTAAGAATCAGCGGTAGAAGAACTTATCTGTTTTATGTCGCTACTTCTTTAGCCGTTCAAGTCAAAGATTAACACTTTTATCTTCAATCTGTCAATGATGGTTTCTCCACACCCCCACGTACTGTAAACATAGAGAGAGAGAGAGAGAGAGAGAGAGAGAGAGAGAGAGAGAGAGAGAGAGAGAGAGAGAGAGAGAGAGAGAGAGAGAGAGAGAGGAGAGGAGAGAGAGAGAGAGAGAGAGAGAGAGAGAGAGAGAGAGAGAGAGAGAGAGAGAGAGAGAGAGAGAGAGAGAGAGAGAGAGAGAGAGAGAGAGAGAGAGAGAGAGAGAGAGATTATCACTTACACAGTGAAAACAACTAAAAGAAACAATCTTTGAACTCAGAAATGTGTGTATATAATCAATTTGAAGTCAATATAGATAGATAGATAGTATCCATAACAGAAAATCAAGTAGCCCAAATCTAAAGCACGATCAAGTTCTAAGTTATAATACTGTAAATCAAAATATCATGGCAACTACTAAAACACAAACATTCATCTCAAAGAAAACTGTCGTCCAAACAAAAAAAACACAATTTGCGTAGACAGAGACAAGACGTACCTCAAAGATGATTCCATTCCGATTCAAGCGATTTCCAAGATCACTAAAACAATAATTAACTAGGCTTAGTAAGACCCACTATTTCAAACTTTTTTACGCGTATATGTTATTTTAAATATTATTAATTTTCATGAGATTCTTATTTTTCATCGTCTATGTTTTAAGAATGCAGATAGAAGATATTTGGATTTGTTTAAGAGCATCATTAACGCTAACAACCTTTAAAGGGTGCTTAAATTTTTTTCTTTTTTTAATTTTCTTTTCTGATTTAAAAAAATAAAAAATAAAATAAAAATAACCAATTACTGGCCGCCATGTGTCAGTGGGGCCCGCAAATTAAACAAAATCCGACGCTTAAAGAAGCAACATATCTGTTGCTTAGATTTTACTGGGACCCATTCATTTATTTAATTATTTTTTAAGCAACACCCCCATAATCGTTTGCCGTTGATGATGCTCTAAGCATTGGTTATATACTGTGTACTGTTGATACGTGAATTCACCTATTGACCTCCATTAAGAGAAAGAAAAATACATGTTAATCAACATCTTGTATGGTATAATCTTTTTTTGTATGGTATAATCAAAATAGATTATTAAATATAAATTAAATAATATTTTCTAAAAATAATAATTAAGAGTTGGGTTGTCATTTTTCATTATTTATGAATTTTTTTATAAAAGTAATACAAATGATTGTAAGATACTAAATTGTTTATATACAAATGCACAAAACACATATTTTAATGTTATTAAATTTACAGGAATTCTAATTCTACTATAAATTTGATATAATTTTCTGAATTTACTTTTTTTAAAATAAGTATATCTATTAAATTATTTATAATGGTTTAAGAATAATTTATAAGAGTTTATAAACTCAAATGTTATAAATTTTTGTTTGAATTTAACTTATGGTATGTCAAGCAATGTTTCATTAAATTTTGATATTATATTCTAATGTGTTTTTATCTTTGTAAGAAGTTTTCAAAAATATTCTGTATATATATTTTTACAAGTTAGTAGCTTTGAAGTTTATGATATAAAAAGAAAATTAACTATTTAAATAGGAAAGTTAATTAATTATAAAAAAATATTTTGAAATAATTGTTCTACAAATTTCTTTTTTTGATTTGCATTTGAAGAAAGGGAAACTATTATTAAACAGTCTTTTATAGTTTTCTTATGTTTAAAATTATAAAAAGGACAATTACTATCAAATAATTTCTTTTGAATTTTAGAAAAGAAAAATTAGTATTAAATAAAATGTTTGATAAATCTTTTTTTGTTTAAAATTTTAAAAATAAAAAGTAGATAAAAATAATATTAAATAATTTTAATATTTTTTTGATTTTTTTTAATATTATCTTATTATATATTTTATTAATCATGAGTTATTTTAACTTGTGTCAAAATTTTAAGAGGAACATTAATATCAAATTATCTTTTACAATATCTTTTCTTTAGGATTTTAGAAAAGAAAACTTTATATTAAATAAATTATTTTACAAATATTTTTTCTTTAGGATATCTTTTTTTAAAAAAGGAGTTTTCTAGTAAAATTACTATTAAATCATTTAAATTTTAGTTTTTTTGTTAAAAAATATTGATATTTGTTTTTTTAATTTTTTTTTCTCTTATTTTCTTAGTATATATGTTTTTAATCATGAGATATTCTAACGCATATCAAAATATTAAAAGGATAATTACTATCAAATAATATTTTGGAATTATATTTTGTTTAAGATTTTAAAAATGGAAAATAACTATTAAATAATATTTATAATTAATTTTTAACCAAAATCATTTGTTATAACTGTCATGTGTCACAATCATATTAATTATCAATTTTGAATACCAAGCGTAATATAATCTTTTATAATTATATTTTTCATTCAGATTTTGATCGAAAAAGAAAATCAGTATTAAATAAATTATTTTTCAAAATATTTTTTTTTTTTGGATTTTGGAAAAGGAAAATTTCTAAGCAAAATTACCATTGAATAAATTTTATTAGTAAATAATTTCTAAAATTTATTTTTATCATCTAATTATATATATTTTTAAACATTATATCTATTTAAACAAATGTAAAAATACTAGAAAAATTACTATAAAATAATATTTAGCAATGATATTTTATCTAGAATTTTAAAATTGAAAAATACTATTAATAATATTAATAATTACTTTCTAACAAAATTCTATTTTTGTTATTATTTTATTATATATATTTTTAGTTATGAGATATATTAACAGTCACAATCTTAATTGTATAATTACTTTCTAATTACTTTATATACAATGTGTCGTTATTATGTTAACTAGTAATTTTGAATAACCAATTTTTATATAATAAGATAAGTGCAATTTAAGCAGAGTAGCAAATTAGCAATTGAAGATTTGTTTTTTCTTGAATCTTTCCAACAAAACATTCTCTATGGAATATCACAGGGTCATAATTTATGACCCAATAAGCCTCCAGCAATCTCATAAAGGCATAATCCCAATTCCTCCTAAGACCATCATTATTGGGAAGTCCTTAAGGCAGTCTTTAAAGGTGAAGGGGAGAGGACTGAGGAGAAAAAGTAGGGAAAAACCCTTAAATAAGGGCTGCCCTTAAGGCTGCCTTTAAGTTTTCATGAAAAAAAAAAAAAAAAAAAAAATTAAAGCTAAGGGCTTTTGTATAGTGCCCTCCAATAATGATGCTCTAACCTTTTTTTGTTCTATAACGTACAAATCCCACCAAAACAATGCGTCAACGAGGCGAAAATGAGAAGAGAAGCTGCATTTTTCTTGTTTTGCTTTGGTCCTTCTGATGTTGGAGCATTAGAAAGAAAAATCAATCTGAATGAGTAAAAGCAGCTACTTCTTTCTCTTGCTTCTTCTTCGAGTGTCTCTGTGCAGTGGCTGTCACAATCTTGAAGAAGTTGAGGTGCATTAGCCACACTTTTCTGCATAGCACACAAACACAAACAGAGCAAATGAATACGAGCTAAAGGATGAACTAATAATTGAATACTAGGCTTAAATTACTACAGATGGAAAAATGGGACACATCAACAACTCAGTGTAATGTGTGGTTTAAAAACGAGGTATGTCTAATGTTAGTAGTTTTGTTGAGAAAAAAAAACTTTTGTTCGAACCAGACGTGCGTAGCAACCGGCATATTACTTGGCTGTACAAAGAGGTAGAATATATAAAGTCTCGATTTTTAACACAGACAGGAAGAATCTAACCTAAACCTCGACGGTTCTCCAGTCAAGAAGATTTCCAACATAGGCCTAAGAACTGTTCTGTTAGCTTATCAGAAAAAAAAAACTATTGGTTAATGAAAGAAACAGTGTTTATACGTATGAAAAGCACCAGAAAAATAACAGATACAAAGAATACTGCTTTGCAGATGCAATAACCTCCACTGTTCAATAAGATTTTAATAATATATATGCATGCGTTGGTCTTTGTTTTCTTTTATCGGTTGGTGAGAGGTGTCTCTGGTTTCATGTGATAAAGCATAGAGCAGCGCAAATCAAAAGGATATGCGGTGATTGTGAGCGGTGAGGCTCGTGATGAGAGTAGCCTTCTGGATCACATGATTTTTTTTTTTTTGCTATCTATGTTACTCATCGATCAATACATTCAATGGCGTAACTAGGTGGGGAGTGGATGGGGCAGCTACCCCCAAAGATTTTTTTCTTTTGTGTAATTTTGCTTAGAATTTTTATAATGCTCTGAATGAAAATTTGAATTTATAAATATATTACTAATGTTATGTCGTTTTGCCCCGAGTAAAAATTCATCCTAGATCTGCCACTGAATACATTACTAACCATCCAAATTAAACAAGCATAACCAGTAATGGAAGCAATGAAAGGGTAAGAGAGTCAGTTGACCCTTATCAATTTTAAAATTTTGGTTCATATAAGCCTATAACTTTTAGTATATATTGAATAGTTGTACATTTTCAAGGGTTTGACCTCTTTGTTTTTGTGAAATCTCTAATGATTTTATACATATGATTTGACTCCACGGAATTTTGTTTCTACCTCTGCTATTGTGTCTATCTAACTACATGTATATGTTACGCATAGCAATATCCCTGTGAACTACAACCGTCTAGCTAACTACTGATTTGAATCGAAACATTAGTTTCTGATTTTTCTAATTACTGATTATAGTCGGGTAGATTGGATTTAAATTGATCAAACATGAGAGTTAAAAGGTGTTAATGTTTTCAACGTTCATATGCTACTTTATGGATTAATAAAATTAAGTTTGTGATAACATCATTGAGTTGAGAGATATTGCCATGCATAACATAAACTTTGTATAGTATACATTAGTTTATTTTCCATAGATATCCTGATCAGTACTTTATGTAACTAGCAACCATTTTTTTTTCCTTAACCAAGTCACTGTTATACTATTACTATAGACTTTTTCATTAGCTTTTTTGGCTTCGATTCTAACTCCAAGTCAAACGTAAGAGGGCACTGAACTTCATCTTGTACGTACAAGGAATAGTTTTTCTTTCTTTGTGGAATCTTGATGCATGTCGTTCTACATTTGCGCAAATCGCTGACTGGTAAACTCCTTGTTCAATTAGTGTGTTCTATGCCTATCATCTCCCGGTGGATTCGATTTTCATGCCATGAATTTTGAAGTTAAGACTAGGACTTAAAAACACTCTTTGAAAAGGAAAAAAGGTATTTTAGAAGCCAATGAAATCTTAGTCAAATATTTTGATACATTTTTTTTCTTTATTTTTTTGCCAAGGTATCAAATATATGTAGACTATATCTACTCTTTGTAAAACCTAGACTTTCATTTTATATGAGATACCATGTAGCCAAAAGAATAGTACAGTAGAGGTTTTTCATATGTAGTTTCTAGATGGATATCTTAATAGAAAAAGGGAAAGTTACAATTGAAATTTTCAAAGAAGACACTATGAAACCCATTGAAAAACGGTGGTGACACACATCTTTCTTTCACTAATGATAAAAAAAATATGTGATCAAAATATTTAACCATTACCTTTATTGTTAAGAAAAAATAATCGTCTACATCTCATTTGAGACTCTCTTAATAGCAGAGTAATTAGTTAAAGTACAATTAATATTAATAACAATTTCGAGATTAGTAATTTTTTATTTCCGTGTGAACATTTTTACTAAACTGTTATTTCATTTATTATCATCATATAAAAATACTAGAAGCATGTGGTCTATATATATTATCTTGGAGTTCTATACTAAATAATATTTAGGGTGTAATTGTTTATGATAAACCAAATGAATTTTTAAAGTACAATCAAATAACATGATAAATTTCATTCCATCTTTTTGTCGACAGTTTCTCTAATTAGCTAAGAGCTAGATAGGAACTTGTCATTGTATTATATAAAATCTCTCGCCATGTTTATTACCAGATTAACTTTTAAAATGATTGTAATCAACCAATCACAATTGAGATAAAGAATACAACGTTTTTTCTCAATGAGATTTCAATTGAAGAGCAAGGCACTGTAAAAAGCCACGGGTTTCATGTCACCTAAACCTCTCCCAAAATGTTAATCAATACACTAATTAGATAATAAAATGCATACGTCACACTTCTTTGCAAAGGCTATATAAACCCTAGACTGGCACAAGGTTACATACAACACAACACAAACATCTACGAATTAACCATGAAGCATGTTGGGCTAATATTAGCTTTTCTATTAGCTGTGGCGACTTGCAAAGCTGATGAAGAAATTTCTTGCGAAGAGAACCTGCCATTCACATGTGGTCACACTGATCGTCTCAACAGTAGCAACTTCGAGAAAGACTTCATCTTTGGT
Organism: Raphanus sativus; assembly: GCF_000801105.2. NCBI lineage: Eukaryota > Viridiplantae > Streptophyta > Magnoliopsida > Brassicales > Brassicaceae > Raphanus > Raphanus sativus. The sequence goes on from NC_079518.1 coordinate 14,864,261, forward strand.
GTTGCATCTTCTGCTTACCAGGCATGTAACAAATAAAGCATTGTGTTGCCATACGTCACATTTGACGTATAAAGAAAATCATTCACAACACTAAATTCTAACGTTGCATGGTTGTTTCTCTTCATTTCAGATCGAAGGTAGCACAGGTCGTGGACTTAACGTTTGGGATGGCTTCACTCACCGATATCCAAGTTTGTCTTTGCATGGTTACATATTTATATAACGTCGGGTATATGTATGTATGTACACTAACAGTAATGATTTGTTTAACATCAGATAAAGGAGGACCAGATCACGGAAATGGAGACACAACTTGTGATTCATATTCGTACTGGAAGGTAATTAAATTCCTCGTATATGAATAATTAATATATATGTGTGCAAACTAATATTACTCGCTGAATTATCTATCAACTACGTGTTGATTGACATGCGACAATATATATAAACCAGAATGATATAAAGGTGATGAATGAACTCAAAGCTACTGGCTACAGATTCTCCATTGCATGGTCAAGAATCATTCCAGGTATGTACACGTTATTAACCATGTATATATATCGTAATATTTGATTGTGATTGTTTGGTAAGAATAAATATACAATACATATGAGCAGGAGGAAAAAGGAGTAGAGGAGTAAACCAAGAAGGTATTAACTACTACCACGGACTCATAAATGGCCTCGTTGACAAGGGTATAACACCTTTCGTTACGCTCTTTCACTGGGACCTTCCTCAAGCACTACAAGATGATTATGAAGGTTTCTTGGACTCCCAGATCATGTATGTTATATTTATGTCATGATGCTTATTAAGAAATATGATAACATATAAAGTTTTGTTCTTGTATTAATGAAATGATTCTAAAATATTGGCAGAGACGATTTCAAAGATTATGCGGATCTATGTTTCCAAGAATTTGGTCATAAAGTAAATAACTGGATCACGATCAACCAGCTCTACACAGTGCCTACGAGAGGCTATGCATTGGGAACAGATGCACCCGGTAGATGTTCTCCAATGGTTGATCCTACCTGTTACGCCGGTAATTCTTCAACTGAACCCTATATCGTTGCACATAACCAGCTTCTCGCTCATGCCACGGTGGTCGATCTTTACAGGAAAAATTATTCAGTGAGTCCTCCATTTGCGACTTTTGTAATCTAAACATATCTGACTTATCAATTATCAAAAAGTAATCTAACATATCTGATTCTTATTTTAATCACCTCATCGTGTATATATATCTGCGTGATCACAGCATCAAGGAGGTAAGATTGGACCTGTAATGATAACCAGATGGTTTCTTCCATACAATGACACTGATCCAGACAGCATAGCTGCAACCGAGAGGATGAAAGAATTCTTCTTGGGATGGTATATGTTTATACTATATTCTTAGCATTAACATCTGTTATATATATAAACTGATGAATAAAAATGTATGTACACCAGGTACATGGGGCCGCTAACAAATGGTACATACCCTCAAAGTATGATAGACACTGTGGGTGAGCGGCTTCCATCGTTCACTCCAGAAGAATCCAACCTCGTAAAGGGTTCATATGATTTTCTTGGTCTCAACTATTACGTCACTCAGTATGCCCAGCCAAGTCCTAATCATGTTGATTGGGATAATCACACTGCCCTGATGGACGCAGGAGCAATGCTCACTTGTACCACGCTATCTATTTCCTAGTTACAACCTTTATATATAGTATATATATCTACATATCGCCCTTTTTCATTACAATAATTTGTGACCATCAGTTATTTCATTTTGTGTTTATAGATCGAAATGCAAGTAATCATGTCATTGGTCCACTGGTATATATGCATGATCCATTCTTATTATATTGTTCATCTGTCAAATATAAAGTCCATTCTTCGGATTCACATTAATTTGCTTCCCCTTCTCAGTTCGCGGTAGACAAACATGACGAGACCAAAAACAGCTATTACTACCCAAAAGGCATTTATTACGTAATGGACTACTTCAAAACCAAGTACTATAACCCTTTAATCTATGTCACGGAAAATGGTGAGTTCTACTGCCCATCTCTAAACTAGTCTTTAAATGATAAACGTAATTTAAAAAATGGTTCAAGAAACTTACAAAAAGTATCGCGGAACCGTTTATGTTGTGACGGTTTAATTAGGAATCAGTACCCCCGGTGATGAAACCCTTGTGGTGGCTATGTCCGATTCCACGCGGATTGACTACATCTGTAGTCATTTGTGTTTTCTCAGTAAAGTTATCAAGTGAGTTGATGCTACTCTGGTTCCGTCGTTCTTTATATATATATATATATATGCATGTATGTAATGTATGACCTCTAAAGATTCATTGTTCTTGCTTTTTAAGGGAAACAGGTGTCAACGTGAAAGGATACTTTGCGTGGTCTCTTGGGGATAATTATGAATTCTGCCAAGGATTTACCGTCAGATTCGGACTCAGTTATGTTGACTGGAAAAATGTCACTGATAGAAACCTCAAAGATTCTGGCAAATGGTATAAGAAGTTCATTGCGACCAAGAACCCTGGGAAGCAAGATTTTCTCTTCTCCAGCCTCACCTTTGAGAAGAAGAAGAAGAAGTTGGCAGATGCATGAAAGATCCAAGCCACTTTATTTACCTCATCAAGATCATCTTCATGTTTCCTCTTTCTACTTGCTCCATAGATAAGGAGCTTTTACTACGTACTGTACTAAATAAAAAAGATCCAATAAAAGAAGATGATCAGTTTTAATAAATACTTGGTATATTACTTACTACTATAAAGTGTCCATAAAAAATAACTGAATCGCATCTAGAACGTTTATGCAATAGATATATTTACTAAAAGTATGCTTTCATTTTTGATATATATCGATCCTATAAATTGATTTTTTTTTAAATGGAACTCTATTATTAGTCAGAAAAGAAATCATCCTCGCTGCTTGTAAATCTTTTATTTTTATTTTTTTTGCTTTTTCTAAAACTTTTCTTAAATTCTTTTATCAATTAAACCCTTAGAAAGGATATAACTTGTTACCCAAACAAACAGAGAAAAATGAGGTTTAACAATACCAAAATTCATCATAATGGCAACAAATATCAACATTCGCCTTTACCACCTTAACTTTTTTAATCTTTTTAGAAAGATTGATAGAACATCATAGAAACATCATCTTTATACTCACAATTATATTCATGTCCTTGTGAGATAAACATGATCAGTGAAAGTAAAAGTTGTTGATGAACGCAAAAGACCTAAAAACAAAAGAAAAACGAAAGTAGTCATGGATTGGGGCATAATAGCTCCGATTTAAATAAGTAGAGTAGCAAATTAGTAACTAGAGCTTTTTTTTTTTCTTCCATTCTCTGAATTATTCAAACAAATCATTCTCAATGGAATCACAGGGTCAAAATAAGCCTCCTGCAATCTCATAATCCCAATTCCTCCTAACCATTTTATGTTCTATAAAGTACAAATCCCACCAGAACAATGTGTCAACGATGCGAAAATGAGAAGAAGAAAAACTGCCATTTTCTTGATCAGTTTTGGTCCTTCTTCAGTTTTGATGTTGGAGAGCATATAAGGAAGAAAGATCAATCTAAATGAGTCAAAGCAGCTACTTCTTTCTCTTGCTTCTTCTTCAAGTGTCTCTGTGCAGTCGCTGTCACAATCTTGACGAAGAAGTTGAGAAGCATCAGCCACACTATCCCATTCCAGATTGATGCAAATGAAAAATCCCATCTTTTCACCTAAACCCAACAAAAAAAAAAAAAAAACAGAAAAGCATATTCAATGCAAATGATATGAATTTGCTGGTTTGTCGGTTTGTTTACCTTGATATGAGATGGAACAGGAGGTGGTGCATCAATATACTTTTCTTTCATGGCATGGAGTTTGGCTGTGAGTCCAGGCAACACAGCAGCCAAACCGGGGACATGGCTAAGTATCCAGATCAGCTCGTTCTCCATCCAATCGAGCAGTTGGTTGTTACAGACACAGATGATAAATATCGTCTTTAAACCAAACAAAAGAAAGTTAAAACCCATTTAGGACAGAGGTCCAGAGAGGTAAAAAAATATCAAAAATATGAGGTTCCACACCTGTATGTGAGTTTTGATGATCGCTTTTCCGATCAAAGTAGCCAGAAAAAACTCCCAAAACGGTATTCCAAATTGTCCACACATTATCCCAGCTAGGTCAAACAGAGGATTTGGGACCTGCAGAACCACTGTGTAAGTATAGATCACTGTACGTAGTTCCCAATCAGGACATGACATAGATATACTAACCGAAGCAAGAACAAAGACGGTGAAGAAATTCAAATGCTGCGAATGCGTTAACAGCCAACGCTTAATCCGGTTCAGGAACTTAGCCATAAATCCACTATCCTCAGATGGTGAAGCATCTAACTCTTCCACCGTGCCCCCAGAGATACTAGCTGATTGATACTAAACCATCAGAACCCATGCACACACGCATTGGCCAAGTAAATAGAAGCAACAAAACGAACCTGCCCTTGAGATGAAATATGGAGGAAGCTCTCCAAGAGCCGTCCCAATACCCCATAAGATGGCCTCTAGTTGGACTTGCGGCAGTATGCTTGTAAGGGGAACACGAGATCCAGCAGCTGAGATCATTAACGGAGGACCAAACTCTGAGCAAGATTTGTCTAGCCACGAGGGAACCCGTTTCAACTGAATGGTATCGTAAGGTGCAGATTTGAGATCGACCCGCCCACATTGAGTTGCTTTTAGAGTGAACAAAGCAATGTGTGGACCCAAATAGAGAACAAAAGTGTGTAGACCAGATCCTGAATAGAAACAAAACAACAAATGTTAAATGCAAAAAAAAAAAAAATCACTAAAAAGAGTTTTATGTGTGACTAACCAAGACCAATAGAAGATGCAACTCCAAGTGCTATCCACCATAAGCTGTACCGAACATACTCTAATAGCTCATCAACATGCTGTAACAAGA
>NC_079518.1:14869335-14875152 GCF_000801105.2 Raphanus sativus
ATAACACAAAAAAGTGTTGAACCCTTCTTTTACGAATGAAGGAAGTCCCAAAAAGAGTGTTTTACCTTTCCATGAGGTCCATCAACGGTCACAAGCAAAACTCCAAATGACACCAACAAAGTGGTTACAAGCAAGAACCAGCCTCCATGAGAGAGTAGATATGATATAGAGCGCTTGATGTAAAGAAAAGTAGCCTCAACGAATAACTTTAATGTATAGAAAGGTTGTGAGGTGAGTGTTAGATTCTCTACTTCCTTCTCATGCTTCTCACGCAGAGCTACAAAGTTTTAATACAGATTATATTATTATTAATCCCCACTATTGATTCCAATAACACAAATCAAAAGCCTATGATTCGGATCTGGAAAGCCAATTTTTCATCGAGAACAATTGATCAAAGAGTTTAAAAAGGAGAAACTTGCCTGAGATTGCAACATCAGAAGAAGAAGAAGAAGAACTCGCTACAGCGGCGGATCCCATCTCTGTGTGTATGCGTCACCACCAACTACTGATACTAACTATATCTCAACAGGATGAAGATGCGATTTTTAACATAGATTCGGATGTTTTTTTAAGGATTTTGGATTGGAACATGGGTTCTGTCGAATTCGAGATGGGCAGAAACAGATTTTGCTTGGAAACAAAAAAAGAAAATTAAACGAGTTTTAAAGGTTTTTTAGGAATGGTTTTTATTTATTTTTTGGTAACGTGACGTGTGGGCTTTGGTTGAGATAGACCAGATGAGAGACCTGGACTTTTGTTGTAGAAGCCATCCAGTTATGGAATCAAGAGATTCGGAAGCAAACGCAAACGTTAAGTTAATAGAGTTTCGCACGCCAACGCTAGTGACATCGATGAAGGTCAATGGGCTTTAAAGGCCCATTACAGTTCTCGCCCGTTGAACCGGATATATCAAATCCATTTCTTTTCACTTTTGTTTGGGAACATCTGTTGCAGTTTTCTATAGAGTATTAATGTTAACAGGCAGGATGATGTAATATAATTTGGAGACTCGTTCGTTCAAAGTTCAGGTAAAGCTACTGCATAAGAGTTCCATTAACAAAAACCAAAAGATGCATGCGTGGCAGTCATCGACTTGCAACAAAAGTAGTTGCCAGAGATTTTGCTGCTCACAACATAAATAACTTATGGATAATAGGTCTACCACAAACTGTGGTCCACAATAGTTAAATTATTAAAAGAGTTTTTTTGTTTTGTTTTAATTTGGTGGCATCACAAGGATGAAGAAATCTTGGGAAGCCATTCTTTGTAGTAGTTTTGGCAATCCACATCAACCTGAGACAGAGCTCCTATCGGCGTCACTGTAATCTGCGTTTCAAAATAGCATTTTACCGTCAAATTTGAATAACAGTGTGGAGATATGTTCAGGAGATATTATAAGAGGATGCTCACATATCCTTCTCGTAGGAAGTGAAGATCAGTGCCTTCCTCAACCACCACAGTCCTTAACTATTCAACCAAAAAAAAAATATATAACCAAAGGGATTCAATTCTACGTACACCATAGGAAGTAAAGAGTAGAAATAGCTCTATTGATACCTCTCTCTTGAATAAACGGCTATCATCTTTTAAATGATGAGCAGATGTGTCGTTGTTGTTGTCTGAGACTACTCCTGAATCTGTTTCCATTGACATTGTTGACAACATCTTCGCACCTTGTGCTTCCTCCTCCACTTGTCTCCATCCCATCTTACCCAAGCTTTTTCCTTGTCTAGTTAGCTTGTATCCCTTCATTTAGATAAAGAAGAATCAATTCATAAGAAACTCAGGAACAGTGACTAAAAGAATGTCTGTCAAGTTAAAATCTGCCGTGAGACTTTACCTTATGGTTAGCAATATCAGTAGGCAAATCAATATTCAGAAAGCAGTTAGTTGGGTGAGTTTTGTTCTTGATGGCAGTGAGCATGCCGTTGATAATAGGCAAACAAGCTTGGGCAGCGAGGACAAAATCATTAGCATTGATGTCTCCACGCTTCCTAGAGAGAGAGCATCAATGATGAATAAATTAAAAGGTTGAAGGCTAAAGAAATAAATATTGGCTTCTCGAGGCAACTATACACTTACCAATCATAAGAAATGGAGGCAGAAGGGACATCATAAATGAAGGCTTCACGAGCACCAGCAACAGTTCCTGAGTAGACGCTGCCATGGAATCAACATCTCTCAGGTAAGTGCTGATTTGATAAAAAAAAACGCAGGCAGAGATCATATAAGCATAACACTTTGGTGGAAAGAGAGAAGGAAATGTAGACATACATGTTATATCCACAGTTGCTACCCACGTTTATACCACTAAGAACCTGCATGAAGACAGACACAATGAAAGCAGAGTAGCTTGTTATCAAACATAAACCAAAGGTTCTCTACTAACTAACACATTAATGAAGTCACATTCCACTGTATACTATAACATTTCACCAGGATCAAATTTGGAGTAGAATGATTGGGTTATTACCAGGTCAGGAAGAGAAGGGAAGAGTGCTTCCGAAATCCCCAAACCAGTGCAATCCGCAGGGGTTCCTTCACATGTACATAAAAATAAAACATTTTAATCTATTAATCAAAAATCATTTCAGGACATCAGCAGCAAAGAGAAACCAAACCAGAAACGGCATAGGCCTCAGCTCCTTCAATCTCAACTCGTTTTGCAGTGAGGGGCCTGCTCCATATGATACTGTGACTTACAGCAGACTTCTCCCTTTAAACAAAGTTCAAAACACTCACAAATCACAATTCACAACCACAAAGGCAAGGCGATTCATAATCCTAATGTAACAATCGAGCTATCCAATTGTACAAAAAAGAAATTAAAGAGTAGAACGTTACGAATCGGGAGCGCAGACGCGGACTTGGTAGAGGTTGGTGGAGACGAGGACGCTAACGAGAGAGCGGAGACCAGGCGCGTCTATTCCGTCGTCGTTGTTGATCATTATGATCGGGCGGTCACCGGAGATGCGATCTTCGCCGTTAATCGCCATCGCTCTCTCTGTATATCTTATTAATAAGTCTTTTAGATATAAGAGAAGGAAGACGAAGAAGCGTTTAATTTATAGGCTCACAAATAGTAAGTGAGAGTGAGAGAAAGGGTTACATTCAATAATTTGTGCTAATTACCTTATTATAGTAGTATATAGTATACTGAATCGCTTCCGTGTTGAAATGAATGACTCCTTATTATACTATACAAACGGCTCCCTATTTTCAAATATTTGTTTTTGTTTTATTTATTTCAAGATAAGTTAGTGTTATTATCTGGTTTACGTCTGTTGACAATATTTTCTTACATCTAACTTTCTAGTTAACAATTTGCTAAAAATAACAAATGCTATTCAAAACTACACATGTGTTTGAAGCTCCAATAAGTGAATCTGACAGAGGAATCTAAACAATAATTTGTGCTAGTTACCGTATTAAGTAAAACGGATCGTTTCCGTGTTAAAATGAATCTTTACCTAATCTGAATCTTTACCTAAGCTCCATTAAGTATTTGTTTTTTTTTGACTAAATAGTACTATTTGTTTTATTCTCATCAATATATTACTGTTATTCTTATCAATTAAAGTTTTGGTCAACATTTACCTACCAACTAATTAATAATTTTCTAAAAACAAAGCTATTCAAAATTATATTTAAATTTACGTTACAAAGTTCAGTTAATACCTATTCTTTTTTTTGGTCAAAAGTTCAGTTAATACCTACCTAATCCAAACCACTTTTTTTCTAGTTCAGTTAATACATGTATTACTTTTCAAACCACTTTCTCTAAAATGAGTGTAATAAAATAGGTCAGAATTTTTTTTTTTTTTTGTCGTCGACTTTTACAAACTCATATAGACTCTGTAAACCATGTTGGTGGCTCGTCATCCATGTGCACAACAAAAGACGCTTGAGTTCTAGCCCCTCGTGCTAGTCCATCGGCCTTCTTGTTTTGTGTGCGTGGTACATAAATGATCTCTGAGCTGTGGAATAGGTCAGAATAAATTTGTCTTTTTATATTTTGATTTTATAGATTTTTTCCCATATACATTTGATTATTTTTGATATGAAATTAAACTTATTACCTACTAATTTAATTTATAGATTACAGTTTATGTTTAATAGTCATGTAATTTATGTTTTGTTTATTTATTAAACTAATAATTTATGTAACTTTTACAATATTTTAAATATATGTATTATACCTCATCAATTCTATTTTCAGTAAATAGTAAAAATTAAAAATATTTTCATCCAAATATATTTTAATTTCGTTTTTTATTTATGTAATTTATAAAATATTTTAATATATGTATAATATATAATCAATTGTGTATTTATTAAATAGTTAAAAGATATTCATCAGCTATAATCTAATTTCATATTTTAATTTTATTTAAACAAATCATAATAAACTAAAATAAATTGATGATATTAATAAAAGTAAATATAAAAATAGAAAAACTTATTTATATTGTATATAACATCAAACCTTTGAAATACATATAGTATTTATTTACATATAAATAAAAAATGCATTAACTATAACTTATTAATTATATATCAGTCAAATATAAATACAAATTACATTATCCATAACATCAATTTTTTTAAAAAAATAACAACTATGTACTTTTATAAATATTATATATACTAAAAATTGGAAAAAGAAATTGCTCAGCTAAATTTAAATAAAACTGGTTGTGATTGTTACCTAAAATTTTCTTGACCTAAAAAATAGAATAAATTGAAACTATAAACTATATACTCTTCGTTGAAACTCGTATAATAAGCGAGGATGAATCAGCTTTCTTCGAGGCCACACGGACACGACCAAAAGAACCGTACGAAATCGATTTTTCCGCGAGTTGGGTCAAACAGAAACGGGTCAAACAAGCACGAGAAAACCCATTTTCCATCCCTAAATTCACCACACACAAACCTCTTATAATACGGAATTATATTATCAACCAATTACGAGATGATGACGCTACTGCTACAACCACCGTCATTAAAATACGAACATTGGATGGCTGTCATTATCACATCATCGTTGCACGAGTCAAAATTCTGACTTATCCACGTCATCATTCAACTTCCTTATATGTTTGCCATTTTAAAATTTTCGTATGCAAAAATCACTTCATCACTCATTTTTTCAGTAAAATCTTAACCGTCTGATTAACGTGTTATGGATCGTCTTTCGAACATGGCGAGTTGACTGAGATGACTCAGCCGAGTTTCAATGATTTTCAGAGACAGATGTCACAGATGACGAGCTGCAATCTTCTCTGGAAAGAATTCTCCGAGCATTTCACTTCGATGGAAAATATCCTGAAGAAGAAATTTGAAGCTCTGAAGTATATGATTGAAAGTCTACCACTATATACCACAGCGTTGAGATTTCAAATGACATTCAAAGTAAAATTCATATCAAGAACAACATCATATTGCACAAAAGCGACCGTTTAATCTTTCATCTTGATCACTCATGATATGTGGTGAACTGGAGAGATAAGAGCTCGTGTTCAGAGATCATTTTAGTGGGACAATCCAGAAGTTATATAAGACGCACATAGAAGTGTGTAGCCACACTCCACCACATCCTCCCTTAGCATTATGTCACTCTGGTCTACAGTTACGGTTTCAAGTTTCGTCATACAAACGTCTAGATTGCAGTTGTACGGCATATGTCCATTCCCGATTCAAGAGCCTTGGACAAAATAGTCTTATCTGGTTTAAACTCCAGCTTTGTCGTCTTTTTGTCCTGCTCCACCATTACTTTATATGACCGAGCCACGATTTAACAAGAAAGAAAAT
>NC_079518.1:14875252-14975314 GCF_000801105.2 Raphanus sativus
GATAACCGTGGTGTGATCCCAAAGGCTTTCTAGGCCCAAGGACTAATCACCACGAGGCCCGCAAGATCCGCGTTTTCTTACCACTTAAGGCGCTCCGGGTGGCCAAGTAGAATCGAACCCAGGGCGGAAGCTCCAGCCGGAGCCCCTTTACCACTAGGCCAAGACCACTTGGTTGACAATTTATTGTTGAAAGTGTGGTTTTCTGGAAAGAGAATGAGAAGAAATAGTTGGATATATTAGGATTATAGAAAAAAATGTGGATGTTTGAGGAAGAGGAAAAATGTAATTAGTTATAGAAAGATGAAAAGAAAAAGAGATTTTGTGGTTAAATGAGATAAAATAGAGAATATTTAACTGTAAATTTTTTGATTATACCGTATTTAAGCAGATTGAGCTATATTAAATTGAATTTAATCGGATTTAACAGTATTTGACCTGGCTTAGTCACATTTAACCTGAATAAACCTGGTTAAACCAGATTCATCCGGATCCTACCGCCAGATTAAACCGCATCAACCAGATTTAACTGTATTAGACCGGATTTAACCGGTTAAAATGAATAAAACCGGTGTGGACCGGGCTAACTGGATTAGAGCGGACTGATATGGATAAAATCTTACTAAACAGGATTAAACCGAATCAGATTATAATAATCCGAGAATGAATTTTGGTAAACAACCACCGCGTGTTTTAATATATCCAAAGCATGTGGCACCTAATCTTTCTTTTATGAGAAAGTTCAATAAAAGCATATCATTTGACGATTTTATTCCATACGTTCATTCTCTCTCTCACTCAGGAGGTATCCTCATCCTCTTCCTCTTCCTCGACCTCTTCCTCTTCCCTTTTTCTTTTTAAATGATTTGTCTGTAAATTTCGAGTCTGATTTGATGGGCTAATGGTATTGAGCTGATTTCGATGCTAAATCTAGTGGTTTCGTCTTTAGATTTTGTGTTGATAAATCTGGAGATTCATGTTTTGGTAAAGTTTTAGATGTTTTATTATGGCCCTTTGGTTTTAACGTTGTCTCTCTCTCTGTCTGTGAATATAAGCAGTGAAACTTGCTTGCTTGAATCATGGCTTCTCGTATTGCTAAAGATGTTACCGAAGTAAGCACTTCAACTTTTCATTTACAAAAAAAAAAGAGTGAGACTTTTGTTCCATATGTAAGTAATGATTTGATTCTACTTGACTCTCTCCTCGGCAGTTGATTGGGAACACCCCTTTGGTTTATCTGAACAATGTGGCTGAAGGATGTGTTGGTCGTGTCGCCGCTAAGCTCGAGATGATGGAACCTTGTTCCAGTGTCAAAGACAGGTTCAGATCTCTGCTCTCTCTCTTTTTTTTTTTTAATTTATTATTTTGTTAACTCTTTGTTCCTTTTTTTTATTTGTGCAGGATTGGTTTTAGCATGATTTCTGATGCAGAGAAAAAGGGTCTGATTAAACCAGGAGAGGTCCTGATTCTTTCAAAAAACTTCACTATATTTTTCATTTGTTCATTGTATGTTTTTGACTTTTTTTTTAGTTTTCTTTTTATTTTATTTTTAGAGTGTGCTGATTGAGCCAACGAGTGGAAACACAGGAGTTGGGTTAGCCTTCACGGCGGCTGCCAAGGGCTACAAGCTTATCATTACAATGCCAGCTTCAATGAGTGTGGAGAGGAGGATCATTCTCTTAGCTTTTGGTGTTGAGTTGATCTTAACTGACCCTGCTAAGGGCATGAAAGGCGCTATCGCCAAAGCTGAAGAGATTTTGGCCAAAACACCCAACGGTTACATGCTCCAACAGTTTGAGAACCCTGCCAACCCAAAGGTAATGCTTTTATTATTTTAGATGAATTCTGTTTTTTTTTTTTTGAGACTTTGAAGCTGTCCACTCTCCACTGTAGATCCACTATGAGACTACTGGACCTGAGATATGGAAAGGCACTGGTGGTAAAATCGATGGATTTGTTTCTGGGATTGGTACTGGTGGTACCATAACAGGTGCAGGGAAGTATCTCAAGGAACAGAACCCTAACGTTAAGGTGAGAACAAAATCTCCCAAGTTTAAATCTTGGCAAGGTTTCTTATTTTGTTTCTTCTCTTGTGTCAGCTGTATGGTGTGGAGCCAATTGAAAGTGCTATTCTATCCGGTGGGAAGCCAGGTGGTTTTCTTATTCCCTCTTCGTTTTTTTTAACCTGTAACTCTCATGCATGTTCCTTGTTACCTAACACTTTGCTGGAAAAAATGTACCAAAGGCCCTCACAAGATTCAAGGGATAGGTGCTGGTTTTATACCAAGTGTGTTGGAGGTTGATCTTATAGATGAAGTTGTTCAAGTAAGAACTTCATCTCTAATTTTTTAATACTATTATTATTGCATCATGTAAGAGAGCTGCAATTCTCACTTTCTTTCCCTACGTCATGATTTCTACAGGTTTCAAGTGATGAATCCATCGACATGGCAAGGCTTCTTGCTCTTAAAGAAGGGCTTCTTGTAAGTACTTCACATTTTGTTCGAAAAGAGTTACAAATTTTTTTTAATTTTTTTTTTAAGTTCCCTGATCTTTTGCTTAAGATAAGTTGATACCTTGAAGTTTATCGGCTTTGCTGCATATCCTCATTTTCTAAAAACTGTAGGTGGGAATATCATCTGGTGCAGCAGCAGCCGCAGCAATCAAACTTGCAAAGAGGCCAGAAAATGCCGGGAAGCTTTTCGTGGTAAGTTATTTTGGTTTATGTAAACAAGAAACATGAAGCAATCAAAAACTGAGTCTTTGTTGTGTTACGAGGTTAAAAGAACTCAACTGAGTTGTTACTTTTTGCAGGCGGTGTTCCCAAGTTTTGGGGAGAGGTATCTGTCCACTGTGCTATTCGATGCCACAAGGAAAGAAGCAGAATCAATGACCTTCGAGGCTTGAATTTGTCTCACCTGAAAATTTCTCTGTTTCTTTTCATTTGAGACGCCAAAAAAATAAAAAAGAGAGATGTTCAGTTTTCTCATGAAGAGAATCTCTTCATCTCCAGCTTCAGTGCGTCTTTGTGTTTTGTGTTTCTGTATCTTTCTTTTGTGTGAGAATAAAAATCAATCTAAATTTTCTCTGTTTTTCTCTTTTGAAGAACACATTGCTGTCAATAAGTTTGAGTCTACTTTGATTTGATTTCTATATTTTCATAATTGATCAGATCATCAGAACTAAACCAAGTAGTCTATTTCAAGCTCATATTTTCAAATGAAGGATCTTTCCGAGTTTGAGGCTAAGTGCAAGGTTATAGGATAAGGTAATGCTTAAAAAGAAGTATATGGGCGAGTTGATTGAAATTGCAGGAGCATCTGGTACTCAAGTCATGGGCATCCAACGCTATGCAACGGTTGCGTCTCCAGCCTCGTCTGGTAGGTGAAACTTAAGGTGATGTCGTAGTAATCACCTACGGGAGATGATTACTCGTATCAACTCAGTACCATCGCCGGTAGAGGAGGCAGGCAGTGAGTGTTTGCTATGGCGTCATGGGGAAATGACTACAACTGTTGGTTCTCGTCGAAGAACACTTGGAATCAAGTAAGAAGAGAAGGCATTACAGTGGAATGGAGCAAGCTGATCTGGTTCTCACAAGCTGTTCCCCGCTACTCTTTTATCGCATGGCTGGCCCTCCGCAACAGACTTTCGACTGGTGATCGTACTCAAGTATGGAGTGAGCATCAGTCATGTCGATTATGTGGTGAGCCAAACGAGTCCCGCGACCACCTCTTCTTCGCATGTCCATATTCATACACGATTTGGACAGAGCTCACAGGCTCTCTTCTACCTCGACCAAGTCCAGACTGAAGCATCACGGTTACAACACTGTTGTCGCCTCGCAGGTCTGCCATTGATTCATGTCTTCTTCGACTTTCCTTCCAGGCTGCAATCCACAGTATATGGAGGGAACGAAACAGCAGAAAGCATACGGGTACTTACCGATTACTGATTTACATTTTTATTTTAATTTGAAAGAAAGGTAAACTAGTGATAGTTGTTTGAGTGTACTGATTTACATTTTTATTTTATTATACATATTAGCCAACACTCACTAAAAGAGAAGAGAGTACCGACAGAACAAGATGTGTAACACAACTAAGTGGTGTTAGAACTTAGATCTTCCCAATATCTTGGACTTGGCCGGCAACAACTCACCTGACCTCCTGCGTAGCATCTGTCTCATGCCGTCGGCGACGAGTTCTGCCGGGTTAGCTTTAAACTTGCCACAGAACGACAAGTGAGCGTTAAGAGCTTCCTCCACCGTCATCAGCTTCCGATCTCGGCTGACTTCATCGCTAACCACCTCGGAGCAAAGTCCACAAAGCCATTTCCCGGCGAAGTTAGCTTTGACTTTACTAATGTAGTGTTGTGTACAATCTTCCGTTAAGCCACAACACTCGCACATCCCGATTCAACGTCCATCATTAACTAATCTTTTGGTCAAAACCGCTCTTTAACTTATATTAGAACAATAGTATTTAACTGAGGAGAGATTGACAATGGAACAACAAAGCTAATTGTCTGTTATATACACGTGAAAGTATACATTTTTGCATTGGTGGGGTTTATATGTTGGCTCTAGACTTGGGAACATTAATATTATATTCTAGAAAAGTTTAGAGCAAATGCTTTGTTGCACCTTTGAATTACATCATCTTGAAATTGAAACATTATCATCTTGAATACATTACTTGTAATAGCCTAATTTCAAATAAAGCACCTCATCGTTCCTCGACCTCAAGGTTTCTGATGTCAAGGAATATCGTTATTACCATATTCTGTATATGTCAATTATATGATTGATTCTTTGTAATTACTATAGCTAGGGAACCCTACGCTTTTCCTCTGTATATATTACACAGCCTCTGTACATGAATAATATATCTTTACAACTCTATATATACAGCCTCTGTACATGAATAATATATATCTTTACAACTCTATATGATATCAGAGCAAGGCTCTCTAAACCTAATCTAAGCCCGCCACCCTCCCATCTTCTTCCTCATCTCTCGTTACACTCCTCATCTCTCGTTACACTCCTCATCTCTTCTCTCTCAAATCACTTCAATGGCTCAAAACGGCAATCAAAACCCAGCTGTAGCCACCCTTACCGATGTTCTGCCCATCGGATCCTCCTCTCTCCTCAACATTAACATGGTTAATGTCACCAAACTATCTTCCTCCAACTATCTCATGTGGAGCAGACAGGTTCATGCTCTTGTCGATGGGTACGATCTTGCCTCTCACCTTGATGCATCTGCACCAAAACCTTCCCCAACACTCACTGTTGCTGATGCAGTCACTGTCAATCCGGCATACACTCTCTGGAAGCGACAGGACAAACTTCTCTACAGTGCCTTACTAGGCACAATCACTGTCACCATCCAACCAATTCTCTCCAAAACAACCACCGCGGCCGAGATCTGGGATACGATGTCATCCACCTACGCCAAACCAAGCAGAGGCTATATCAAGCAACTCCTCAATCATCTGAAAGCCTGGTCCAAAGGAACACGCACCGTCGACGAGTACGTTCAAGGCTTAACCGCACGCTTTGATCAACTTGCACTACTTGGGAAAATCATTGATCATGAGGATCAAATTGATTACGTACTTCAAGGTCTGCCTGAAGACTATAAGTCCATTGTTGATCAAACAGAGAGTCGCGACACGCCTCCTTCCATCACTGAGCTCCACGAGAAACTCATCAATCATGAGGCAAAGATACAAACCTCCACTCAGAATGCCTCTGCTCCCTCTCTTCCCATCACTGCGAACTACTCCAACAGTCGCAATGCTGATCAAAACCGCAACAAGGCATACCCTCCTCGAGGAAACAGAGGCCAAACCAGACGTGGAATCACAACCGCAACACCGATCAAAACCGTGGCCCTCGTCCCTATCTTGGTAGATGCCAATTGTGTAACACACAAGGTCACTCGGCACGACGATGCCCTCAACTTCATATGACATCGTCTCCACACCAAGGTCTCCTACCAACGCCACAAACCCCAACCGGTAACTGGAACCCCAGAGCTAATGTCGCCACAGCTCCTTGGATCCTTGACTCCGGTGCTACCCACCACATCACCTCTGATCTCGCAAACCTTGCACTGCACCAGCCATATCATGGTGGCGAAGAAGTCATCATTGGTGACGGGTCTACTCTTCCAATCACCAACACGGGTTCAACTTCGCTTCCCTCTTCCTCTAAACCTCTATCTCTCAAAAATGTCTTATACGTACCTGATATCCATAAGAATCTAGTATCTGTATACAGACTTTGCAATACTAATCAGGTTTCTGTCGAATTTTTCCCGGCTTCTTTTCAGGTGAAGGATCTCAGCTCGGGGGTCCCGTTACTCCAAGGTCGTACTAGGGAAGATCTCTATGAGTGGCCAACAAACACTTTAGTCGCTGCTTATTTCGCTACTCCTACAGTGAAGGCTTCCGGTTACCAGTTGGCACTCAAGGCTGGGTCACCCCTCCCTACCTATCCTCAAAACCATTTTATCCAAATTTTCTTTACCGTTGTCTGATTCTTTATCTAAACCCTTGTCTTGCATTGATTGTTATTCCAATAAAAGTCATAAACTTTCTTTTGCTCAAACCTCAATCTCTTCTTCACAACCTCTCCAATATCTCTTCACTGATCTCTGGATATCTCCTATCCCCTCAATCGACAATTTCAAATATTACTTAATCATTGTCGATCACTTCACCAGATACACCTGGTTCTACCCTCTCAAACTCAAATCTGATGTTAAAGAAACTTTTATAAGATTCAAAGCCCTCACCGAAAACAAATTCAAAACTCGGATAGTCACCCTCTTCTCTGATAATGGCGGAGAGTTCATTGCTCTTCGTGACTTTCTTGCTACCTCAGGCGTTACCCATCTCACCTCTCCTCCCCACACCCCTGAACATAACGGTCTCGCTGAGCGTCGTCACAGACACATAGTAGAAACCGGCCTCTCCCTCCTTCACCACGCAAACCTACCAAACACTTACTGGTCCTACGCCTTCTCCACTGTCGTATATCTCATCAACCGTCTCCCTACTCCAATCCTAAACCTCTCCTCTCCTTACACCAAACTCTTCTCGAAAGAACCAAACTACAACAAGCTCAAAATATTTGGCTGCTTATGTTTTCCCTGGCTCAGACCTTACCGAAACACAAAGCTTGACACCCGATCTAGCCCTTGTATTTTCCTAGGTTATTCCCTCACACAAAGCGCTTATATCTGTCTTGAACCCATCTTAGGTCGTATCTATGTCTCACGACATGTTCGATTTGATGAAAACCAGTTCCCTTACACTCTTCTTACCACCCTAAAGCCATCTCCCTCAGCTCAAACTCAGCCTTGGACGCCAAATGTAACTCTCATACCAACAACAGCACCGCCACTCGTAGAGACTTCCACGACGCCCCTAGGCTCGGATCCATCACCACCTACTTCCACGACAGAAACGTCAGAAGAGGAGCAACAACCACCACAAACAAAGGCTGATCAAAATCTGGTTCCAGAATAGAGTCAACAAGTCTCATCATCATCGTCAACCTCAACAGATGGTGATACTGAGACCAACACTGCTGCAACAGAACCGGAACCTGCGCCACAGCAACAACCACTTCCTCCACAACCGGCACCTAACAATCATCCTATGCGGACTCGTGCTAAGCAAGGTATCAGGAAGCCTAACACTCGCTATGGGCTCTCCGCTACTACCTCCCCAATCGAACCGAGGACAGTGATACACGCACTAGCTGATGAGGTCTGGCGAAACTCCATGTCTGAAGAGTTCAATGCTCAAATACGACATGGAACATGGTCTCTTGAGCCCCCTTCCCCTCATCAAAACGTTGTAGGTACCAAATGGATTCACAAATACAAATATGCTGCTGATGGTTCTGTTCTCAGGCCCAAATCCAGGCTCGTCGCAAAGGGCTACACCCAA
Source organism: Raphanus sativus (assembly GCF_000801105.2). Classification (NCBI taxonomy): domain Eukaryota; kingdom Viridiplantae; phylum Streptophyta; class Magnoliopsida; order Brassicales; family Brassicaceae; genus Raphanus; species Raphanus sativus. Next base: position 14,883,218 of record NC_079518.1, read on the forward strand.
CGTAAAGGAGTAGACTATTCCAAGACGTTCAGTCCAGTCATCAAGTTGTCCACCATATGCCTGATTCTTGATGTGGCAGTTAAAAGGGACTGGCCGATCAAACAGCTTGGCGTAAATAATGCCTTTCTCCAGGGGACTCTAACTGAAGAGGTCTTCATCACACAACCAGAAGGTTTTGTCGATGTCAATCATCCGGACTACGTATGTCGCCTCCACAAACCTCTCTATGGCCTAAAACAAGCACCCAGAGCCTGGTACCAAGAGCTCCGCAATTATCTTGTCTCTCTCGGGTTTGTTAACTCGCTAGCTGATGTGTCGCTCTTCATCCTCAAGCATGGATCCACTCTCATATATGTGCTTGTTTACGTTGACGATATTATTGTCACCGGCAACAACCACAAGCTTCTGCAACAAACACTAGATGCTTTCGCCAGCAGGTTCTCCATTAAGGACCCTGAAGATATTCATTATTTTCTGGGCCTAGGAAGTTCATCGCACATCGAAGGGTCTACATCTCACACAACATCGTTACATCCTTGACCTGCTTCGGAAGTGTAATATGCATGATGCAAAACCGGTAACTACTCCGATGGCAACATCACCAAAACTTTCGATCAACTCAGGCGCACCACTCTCTGATGCTAAGGATTACAGAGCCACAGTCGGCAGTCTCCAATACTTGGCCTTTACACGTCCCGATATCTCTTACGCTGTGAATCGTCTGTCTCAATACATGCACAGACCGACTGACGAGCACTGGCAAGCTGTGAAAAGACTTCTCCGCTACTTAGCAAGCACCTCCTATCACAGAATTTTCTTTCACAGATGCAACACCGACGAGCTTCACGCTTTCTCGGATGCCGACTGGGCAGGAGACCAAGATGACTATGTCTCAACCTAAGCTTACATCGTCTACCTGGGTAAAAACCTGATCTCTTGGTCCTCAAGAAAACAACAAGGAGTGGCGCGATCATCAACCGAAGCTGAGTATCGAGCAGTCGCCAACACCTCTGCAGAAATACGGTGGCTATGCTCTCTTGTTGGTGAACTCGGCATTCATATCTCTTCTGTACCAGTCATCTATTGCGACAATGTAGGTGCCACCTACCTCTGTGCCAACCCTGTGTTCCACTCCAGGATGAAACACCTAGCTCTCGACTACCACTTCATACGCAACCAAGTCGCAGCAGGACAACTCCGCGTCTCCCATGTCTCGAGCAAGGATCAACTAGCAGATGCTCTCACCAAGCCTCTATCTCGTGCTCCATTCTCCACGCTTTCTTCCAAGATTGGAGTCTCCCAGAACCCTCCATCTTGAGGGGAGATGTCAGGGAATATCGTTATTACCATATTTTGTATATGTCAATTATATAATTGATTCTATGTAATTACTATAGCTAGGGAACCCTACGCTCTTCCTCTGTATATATTACACAGCCTCTGTACATGAATAATATATCTTTACAACTCTATATCTGAAATGGACCAAAGAACTTGTAGGTTGTGACATTTGGCATGTATGTTTTGGGTGTTTTATTCCACGTGGAAGTATAAATAACTATTGCAGGGTACCAATGTTTTGCAAAAATAAATGATGATTTGATAGAAATACGATTAGGCTGGTCAAATAGTTGTAATAGTTGGCTCCATGTTCGAAGGGACGTGAGATTTTGATTTGTGGAAATGGAGACAAATGTGGTCGGAGTCAGGGCTCCACTCTTCAATTATTTGTTTCGCATATCAACTAATATTCAAAACATACAAATAAAAGTTAGGTATTCTTACTTGGTGGATTTTGGTCTAGTGATGATGAAGTTCTAAGTTCCTCTACTAATGTGGTTGTTGTTTAATCTGAAGTCGGTATAGTAATTAAACATGATTTTTGATGTGGGTTGTCACTTATTGAAAGATCGCGAGGTGATTACAAAGAGATTTAGCGTGTTTGATCTGAAATGAGTAATTTAGTAAGAACAAGTGTGATTATGTAAATCCTATATATATCTCTAGTGCTCAAAATCCTGAGTGTTAGTGAATATCTCCTTTCTATCTACATCCTTCCCTTTATATATTCGGTAGATTTGCTATTTCTGCTCTTAAGTCGGCGTAAGCTCTAACCGACTTCATCCGATTGGGTTGAGATTTATTGATTTGATGGGCATGTTTGAGAGATGTAATTCATCTCCAACCGTTATGTTGTTCTAAACCATTATGTAGTTCGAATCCCACACGGCAAAGAGTATGCAGTGCATTGGCGACCTGAGAAAGCCAAAAGCTCAAATCAATAGCCTTGGAAAGATGTACGAGTGTGGCCTTTTAACATGAATTATTAACTGGCCCAGTAACCTGCTGTATGGTTAGGCCAGGGATGCGAGGTTCTCAGAAGTTAGACCAGCTTACTGGTTGTACATGATCATGATCACAGCTGATGAGATTCGAATCCAGAGCCGGTTTAATAAGACGAGGACCCTTAGGCTAAACTTTACTCCCTCTAAATCTGAATAAGTGTCATTTTAGAGTTGTGCACACGGATTAAGAAATCATTAAATTTTGCATATTTTTCATACAAAAACATCATTACCCATGTATTTCGACCAATAGAAAAATAAAATGCAGAATAAAATTAATAAATTCTGCATTGAAATATGAAAACGATATTTATTTTGCAACGAAAAAAAATCTCTACAACGACACTTAATATAAAACGGAGGGAGTATTTAAGATCCTATAGTAAATTACTTTTTTAACATTGAGAAAGAAACAAATTATTTTCTTTGAGCTTATTTTTGGAGCATCGAACAGATATGTTTCTTTGATAATCTAGCTAGAAAAATTTGTGATATTATGACGTAATGCTATCCAAGTCTACTGAATTTGGAACAGGTCCTGGAGTGATGACACTGACCGCCCTCCTATTAAGCCAGCCGTGGTTAAATCTGGCACTTCCACCCCGAGGACAAAAGAAATTTACCAGTATAGAGATAGCAGCTCCGGATTAATCATCGATGATTACATATTACACATTTTAGATTTTGCAGAATAGGTTGATCACCATTCTGCAAATGTTTGGCACGTCGCATGTGCGAGAATTAATTAGTTTTTGTTTTGGCACAAGTTCTGTCGGTATCTGTTTAATATGGGAATTTTTAAGGCGGATAAGCTTTGATTAAAAGAAAAAAGCAGGTGTTAGTTAATTTCCGTTACCATTTTTGCTTTCTCTTCCAGATTTCAAACATAAATAGAAATGTCTGTCTATTACATTCCACATCATACATTTCTGTTTATAGCACTAAAGTTTATCAATCATCATCACTAACTATTTTTATGTTATTTAATTTGTGATGGGATATTTTTTAATCTTTTTTTTTTTTGAAAAGAACGATATTTTGCTGAAATTTCAGGATATTTTTTAATCTGCAGGGTAAGGTTTTCGAATATAATTCATTTTTGTAAAACTTGAGTATTTTCCTTTTTTTAACACCAATAAATCACAAACTTAAGTATTGTCATGGTCCACAAATGAATCCTCGAGCGTCTGGTGTGTATATATGTTTGAATTCTTAAGCGTGAAATCTTTCCTGACTCAGAACAAAGCAGTCTACTAGATAAAACTGGCTTCTATAGGCTTGTTCTATATTTGTCTCAAGTAGTTCTTAACGAATATCATGCTACAATATATAGTGTCACGTACGGGGCAATTAGAAGGGTGACCTTACGTACGCCCTTACCTGCCCATACTGTTCTTCTAATGTAGGATGAGCCTTACAAATCTCTAGAACTGGCAATAAAAGTTCAAAAGTTAAGTTTGTGTTACAAGGTTCGCCTAAATTAAACTAAGTAAGGTACTATGAGATTTGATAACCTAAAATATATGTGTTGCTAAGTAATAGGTTCAAGAGATCAAGCGGTTTTTTAGATGACTGGGAGGTTACTCCAAAGCGCACAATCTCCTAGGTCATCATTTTAGCTGGGCATTTTATCGATCTGCGCCCGGATCTAAACCCAAAATTTATAGGTTGCTTATGATATCTATGTTTGTCTAATGTTATTCATTTCAAGTCATGTCCTAGAAAGTAATGTTTATTGCCTAAGGGCCGTAGATACAACACACTATTTGTCGATATCACTCAGAAAGTAGGGCTTTATAAAGCACAAAATACATAACACAACACCACACTACACTTCATATTCAATAGAGACTAGTAAAGAATATGCCTATCAAAGAGGCCAAAAGCTTTGTGGTTTCTAACGAAAAAGGTCAGTATTTTGAGCATATAATGTAGGAAGCTGTGGATAGGATGGCGAGAAGAGGGAATGAGAGCTTGATAGAATTCCCATCAGACGACGACCCAACTCTTGAACCTGTTTTTGATCCATTTCCATGTTATGTTCATTTATAGTGTCAAAAATATATATGATTCGGTTCCATAAAAGATTATCAATACTGGTTATTTATTTATTTATTTTATATCAAGTTGGCCCTTTACCTGAAATGTTTGATAATCCTGCATGCGAATTAACTGAAGGACCACATGAAAATAACAAACTCATAATGCGTTAGAGACATCAACAATATGAATCTAATAGAAAGTGATTCCCCCAAAATAGAGTCTATTCTTACCATTGCAGCTACTTGCAGGAGGAGTTTCAACATTACAAGCTTTAGGCAAAGCAAGAGCTTGTGTTTGACTAACATTGATCCCAAGCTGGGGACCTCCACCTTTGGGAACCTCACACAAACACTCAGGAGACGACCTGACAGCATTAGCCAACTGATTGCAACACTGCTGGGAAGGAGTAGTAGAGTTCCCAGTGATGTAGCCAAGACACAGCGCCATGCTTATAAGAACATTTGTGCAGTCAGATTGAGCAGAAACCGTCGTTGTGGACCATATCACTGCCACTGAAACTGTAAGCAGCAGCAGTGAACACATTCCATGTTTCATGTTTTTCTTGTGGTGTTCTGAATCTCTTAAAGAATTTGTTTAATTGTTTATTAGTTGCTTAGTTTAATGGTTTGTGTTGGAGCGTTTTGAGAGCAACTAAAATAAATAAAGAAGTGATGACCGTAGAATAAGACGAAAATAAGGAGGAGGCTTGATCTGGATGACCAACTTTTGCAATACCTTTTTGGTGAAGTTGCGTTGTGATTAACAATTAACCGACACTTCTGTGAAAGAATCTTATTACATTTTTAGTGACTGGCTACTTGTTGACCTACCTTTCTGATTAGATAATTTTTTGTTTGACCTGATTGACAAATCATTGTCGACTTTTTAAATGAAATAAATAATTGTAGAGAAAATGTTTTCTTTCTTAGATATATGTATAAACTTTGAATAATTGAATATGTTGTATGTTAATGTCTACATATATGTGCCATTGTACATATGACATGTCAGATATAGCTATTTTAACTTAAACTAGTAGCTTTGCTTGTGTTGTAGAATGCAAGATGAAGGTAACTTTAGTTACTGTCTTAGTTGCCGTCCAAAGAAAGAAAAAGGTTATTTTCTTGGGAAAATTCCATAAAAATACCCCAACTAAATTTCGTTAAGCTTTTTAATACCCAAACTTTTTCACTGCCCAGTTTAATACCCCAACTAATTATTTTTCTCATTTTAATACCCAAACTTTTAAACATTTACCCACTTTAATACCCAAACTTTATTTATTTTAATAAAATTTCTAATAAGTTTCAAACAAATTTTTTAAAAAATATTTAAAATTTACAAAAAAACTCAAAAAATTCTAATTTTTTTTTAAGATTTAGGAAAGAAGGTAGATAAACCATGGAAAATTAGTTTTTTAAAAATAAGTTAATTTTAATGATAAAAATAAATTTCGTTTTTTTTATTTCAGAAAACAAACTAAATACAGTAATTAAAAATTAGAAATTTTATTACAAAATTTAATATTTTACACTATTTAGTTACTTTTATTTCTCAAACACCAAAAAAAAAATAGAATTTTTTGATTTTTTTGTAAATTTTATAAAATATTTAAAATTTTTGTTTGAAACTTATTAGAACTTTTATTAAAATAAATAAAGTTTGGGTATTAAAGTGGGTACATGTTTAACATTCTGGGTATTAAAATGAACAAAATAATTAGTTGGAATATTAAACTGGGTAGTAAAAAAGTTTGGGTATTAAAAAGCTTAACAAAATTTAGTTGGGGTATTTTTATGGAATTTTCCCTATTTTCTTTGTCAAAACTGACGTGAAGATGCAAGCGTTTCCTTACTTCCGTAACATGTATTGGCTGACTGCAGTATGAGTTTGGCTATGATGGTTGCTTGAGCTTGACTCGTAGGCCGTGGCTGTAGGATCCATGAGGCCTGCAACTGTGAGTCTTAGAGGAGAAATTTGCCATATTTTAGAAATTAGTGCCTGCCAAACTACCATTAAGTACGCATATTGGAACAAGAGATGATCAAGTGTCTATATTGCGGTAGAGTAGAGAACACACGTGCTGTCAAATTTAAACCCCAATTTCTAAGCATGTTCCTTGTTGATAACTTTCTCTTCATAGGCAACCAAGTTATAAAAGGTAAACAAGTCACAAGTTCTTATAAGAAAAAGGCACAAGTTCTTTAAACCATACGATTTCACACACCAAGAGACGAGAGGAGAATGTTTTAGTTACTCTCAAATTGCTTTGGAAGAGAACTTCTTTAACTTTTCTTTTAACTACCACCATAATAATTAGCAATCATTTTTTTATTTTGTTCTTAAAGATATAATAGAAAAATAAAGATTTTACTTTAAAAAATATAAAGAAATCAGTTTACATTTAATTCTTAATTTCTTATAGATACATTTGTTATAAGTACATAAAAAATCTAACATTCTAAATTCTACAACAAAAATTTTATAGTTATATGATCAACAACCAATCATCCATGTATTCATCTTTTTTTTTTTTGAATTATATAGAGGTATCCTGGCCTCACCGAAATGGTCCAGACTAGTCACGTGTTACCACATGTCGGTCCTCTGTTCCTGGCGATGCCGAAATGTTAATTCCCCAGTGGCCGGGATTCAAATCTAGGTGGCGGAATTCACAGCTGTGAACCCTTTACCAACTGAGCTAGAAGCCCCGGTTCATCCACGTATTCATCTCATTACACCATATAAAGATACAACCACGAGAGACAGATGGCGGTGTTATAGTCGCTAGGGAGGGGGAGAAATTATGTAATTCTTCCAAACGGTTGTGTTATATGACTTGTCTTACAAATGTATTTAGGGATCCGACCAATTTGGAAAATGCCTAGCTTATGAATTATGAATTTATGATAGCACCTTCATGCTCATATTGCAATACATACTAATCAGCGGAGGCAGCTTATTAGGAAGGGGGTCAATTGACCCACATGATATTTGAAAAATATATTTTTAAGTTTTACCATATTTTAAAAATGACTGCAATCAAATACTCCATTCATATCGAATTAGGTGTCGTTTTTGGAGCAAAATTTTCGTTTCATAATAAGTGTCATTTTATGATTTCAATGCAAATTAAAATTTATTGACTTTTAGTTTAATCTATTTTTCTATTGGTTGAAATCTTACTAGGTGTATTGGTAATGATGTTTTTATCTAGTAAATATATAAAATTAAATGTTTTACTAATCTGTGTGCCGAAGTCTATAACGATAAATAAAGTGAAACGGAAGGAGTAACATTTTTGACCCCTATGATTAATTATCCTGCCTCCGCCAGCCAGTCTATACTGATCCGAGCGTATTCAATTAGATAAATTATGGGCTTTGATATTTCATGTAAAGCCCAAATTAGGTTAATCTTCACACGTGTACGCATCTAAATAGCAGATCACAGCCAACTCAGCGCCTTTCAACAAAGCAAAACTGCTCCGTCCCGGTAAAGTCGAGCTCTAGGGGCAAATTCGTAAATACAAGAAACTATCAAGACCTTGTTATTTCCCGCCACCATATCGTTACGCGAGTCTCACTCACTCGTCGTCACTTTCGTAATCTCTCTCTCTGTAACTGAAACCAGGAAGGAGCTCTCTGAAAACAACGTCAATGGCCGCCGCCGCCATCGTATTCATCCTCATGCTCGCCATCACCTTCTCTTCCTCCGCCGCCGAAGCCGAGACGCACGCACCGTCCTCTTCTCCACCGGCTCCGACTTGCTCGGAGGAGCTGGTTATGTTCTCTCCGTGCATCTCTTACGTCTCGGCTCCGCCAAACAACATCTCAGATACGCCGGATCCTCTCTGCTGCACCGTTTTCTCCACGTCTGTTCGTTCCACCGCCGGAAAGTGCCTCTGCTATCTTCTCCGCCAGCCGATGACCCTCGGATTCCCCTTGGATCGATCTAGATTGCTTTCTCTTTCTCAGATCTGCGCCGAGTTCAATAGCTCCGACGAATCTTTCGAGTCTCTTTGCTCTCCGTCAGGTTTAGTTTCGATTCTTCAAAATCCAAAATTGAATCGATTGTTGAAATGTGTAGTTTTAGGGATCTTGATTCTTGCGTGTTGCAGTGTCGCCTGAGCTTCCGCCGCTTCAGAGTATCCAGTTCACGTCTCCCTTTGACTACGGTAAAGAAACGATATCGATTTTGATGGATTTTTTTTTTTTTTTGGTTGAGCTGATCGAGACTGAGTATCTCTGCAGGTGATCGAGACTCTGCCTCTCCTCAATCTCTCGGCTTACCACCGCAAACCGCTAAGATTTCACCAAGCTCCGATCAATTCTCACCTGATCTAGATACCGTCTCACCACAAGCTATCATAAACGGCTCTCGAATGATCAGCAACCTGTTGCTTCTCACGACAACCATCATCATCATGACTTTGGCAACTTTTATCCTTACTCGTATCTGAAGCAATTTGTTATCACTTTCCTTCCATATACAAAAAGCATAGCATAATAAACATGTTTTCGTTTCAAATTTCAACAATGTCATATAATATCATATCTGGGAACTAATTTTCCATGAAGCTTTTAAAGTTTCGACAAAAAAAGCAAATTTAACATAACAGAGTTAGACAGAAGCAGTGGTGACATCTTGCACAGACTGACGCCAAGCGTGCACACGAGCTCCATCCTTGTCGACGATCTTGATCACAAAGTTGGGTGGTGCAATCACCAGCCTTGACCTGATCTCGAGTATGCATTTGTCGACCAGTTCAATGGCTTCTTCAACAGACATGTCGCTGCGGTAGTGTCTGTCCATTGTGGAGAGAGAGAAGTACGAGCCGTAACCGAATGCTCCCTTGTCAACCTTGTGGAGAGTTGCAATGTAGTCAATGTAGTATAGAGATGCGCCTGCTTCTTTGTCGTAGCCAGCCATCAGGATGTTTACTGAGTACGGGTTCTGGAATCAAACAGAAATTTAAAAAAGCAATGAGATATTTCAAGATGATCAAGTGCGTAAGGCCATTCATAAACAACCAAAAGAAACAAGAGGTAAATCAGAAGAACAACTGTGGAAAACTAATACAGTTTCTACTATTGCCATTTTCAGTTTCCATTAGCAATCTTAAGCAAAGGCTACATACATGAGTTTATCAAAGTATCTAATACCCCTCAAAATGTCTAAAAGTTGAAAAAAGATCAAATATGAGTATCTAAACTTCATAATCAAAGTCACAAAATCGTAGTAAACAAACTTCCTAGTCATGAACACAAAACTTCCCTAGTCTTTGTACATTCTTATCAAATGCCAGGATCAGTTACTTATCAGGCTTTGACATAAGGATCCTGAGCTTTGTTACTTCAATCAACCCTGAAGGGTAAGAGTTCTGTAACCAATGTCTTAATCATATAAACAAGAACATTACCTATCAAAACAATTTCAATCCAATACCACAATAACACACAAGTTGGACTCAATTGTATCAAAAGAGTAAAGGAAAACCCCTCCAACAATTTAATATCTGCTATCATTCCTGTCTCATAAAGTAATCCAAAAGAAACCAAAATGTCCCCTAAACCCATCAGTCAAAGTTGGAAAAGAAGTCACCTTTCTCAAAGCAGTGGCGAGCTCTCCACGAGTGAAGTTGGCAGCAGCGGCTGTAGTCAAAGGGATCCCGTTTCGGAACTGATACAGTGACACATTCTTCTGTACATACTCCGTAAACTGAACCCTACAAAAGAATTTTCCAAAATCAAACCCATGTACGTAATCGATAAGCCCGAGCTTATCAAGGAGGGGCGGAGGAGGAGGAGGAGGACTTACCGGTCACCAGGCTCTCCGCTTGCGGCGATGAGCTTGTGTGAGTCAAGGACCATGATCTTGTCCTCGTTGTTCTTGTGGACAAGTATGCTGTGAACTGCCGATGTATCCGCCGCCACGATGGCGAATCCATTACCAACGAGACCGAACACGCACTCCATCTTCAGATCTCTTCGCCAAGATTTCTTCAGTTACTTAGATCTTCTTTCTCCCAATTTCGATCCGGTTGTCTTATTCCTCCGGTCACTGGGGATATAAAGATCAAAGCTGACTTGAGGAACAAGACGGGTTGATGGGGGTGATTCTACAATATACAGTAGTTAGGGGTACCTTTGACATATTAGGTTACAAATAGGGACCTAAAAGATAGTTTTGGAATATCTAATTGTTCTGAAGTTTGAGGACGTAAGTGAGAGTTTAGCAAATGTTCAGGGGTTTACTTGTAAATAAACATTAGTCTCTCCAAGCGTACTCTCGCTTTTTTCACTTGGGACCTGAGTTAGCTGATGCAAACCAAATGATTCGATCCGAACAACCGAATTAAACCGGAAACTTGGTTAAGAAGATAGAAGGTGTTTTCTAATTTCCTAGTTGCTGTTTAATGTTTGCTTGAAGAGAGATTTACTAAATGAGTCACTTTCTGATTTTTAATATCACCATAATTCACATTGTTCTACACAGGCGATGGTTGTATATTATTTTGTCCTTCTAAAAAGAAAACGGCGATATAGTTTTTTTTTTTGGTTTGGGTTTTGAATTTTAAAATAGATTAAAAACAGATCGGAAAAAGTGAAAGGTTTGTTTTTTATTTTATGAGCCTCACTTTTTTACAGCAACGACGGTGACCAATTGAGAGATCCAGATTTAGAATCGATGAGAGTGCGTTGATGGCAAAAGACGACGGTGAGATGACGATGAGACGGAAACGAGCGGGAAAGGAAGTAGTCGGAGTTTTCTTGGCGTATAGCCGTCGTTGCTCGGGTTTTGCAGGGGCGTTAAGGTTTTGTTACAACTAGTTGATGGGTTTGGGTTTTCCTAAAATCATTAGAAAACTTGTCTTTTGCTTGTCTTTCGATTATAAACGGTTAATCTATACAAAATTTGTAAGTTTTAGAGGTAAAATCGTCAAAATATTAAAGATCTCAAAAAGAAAATCAATGGCTGCTCCGATATGAGTTGCAGAAAAAGTAAAAAGTCCTAGTTTGAAGAAGATGAGTTTATTACAAAATTGCCACTCTATAAAAAATATTGTACATTATCTTTCAGATGTACATGTGTACACATTTTCTTATACATCTGCATTTTATCTATGTAGTGTACATGTGTTCGTATATATATATGAAGAGGAGAAATCTTTATGTACATTGTGTAAACAAAGTCTTGAATGTGTTAACATTAGATGACAATAAATAATTTTATAGTGAATTTCGAAAGTTATCGCATTAGTATCAAAGCTAATTGAACGACCCATGAAATGTTTATTTGTTGTTGTGTACAGAATATGCATAGGTGTGTGTATAACCACAATGCTTCTCTAATTTCTAAAATATCATTGACATTTCTTACATTGTCTCTGTTATGTGTACAAGAGTTGTTGTGTACAAATTTTTATTGTACACATGTACAAGATTGTATATTCTTGATGTACACATATACAAATGTATTTTCTCACATACTTTGCAAGTTCTTCTCCTTCATTAGCTCACATACTCTGCATTCACCAACCTTTCTTTATCATAAACTTTGCAAAGTATTTTCTCACATACTCTGCAAGTTCTTCTCCTTCATTAGGTGCACCTCCTTTCACACACCAGGCTTATCATTGTTTCTGAGAGATTCCAACAACCCAACAACATCTCAAAGCTCTGATTCAATAGAGAACAATTATAAAACCTAAAAATAAGAATTTTCAGAACCTAATCAAAAGCCTAATCGCCTCTTTCTTTTGGTCACCACCGTGAATAAGCAATTCCTGATCAACAACCCTAACCTCCTCACTTCTCTTGGTAGCCGCCGCGAAGAAGCGAGGCCATGAGCCAGTAGGCCGTTTGATTCTGGAATTCTAGATACAAAAGAGAGAAATTTGACTGTGATAGGCTCTATATCTCAGAAAAACCACAATCGCAATATTTTTTGCAGGATTGAGTTTCTTCAAACTCTCATCTTCAATCGATTTTCTAAAGTTGATGGCTCTGTTCTTTTATCTTATCTTTGCTTTCTCACGACGGAAGAAACTAGAAAAAGAAAAAATAATATTAAAAGAAAACATTGTAATTTAGTTTTATAGTATAGAATTAGTTAGATTTAAGGAAAATAATAAAAGGGCAACAACGGTTTTTCACATGTTGACAGCTCAGGAAAAGTGCATTGGAAGAGAGGAAAGTGTGTCGGGAGACACAAGTGATCTAGAGTCTATCTATACTAATAAAGTAGGCTTTTTTATCTCCTTGGGGGAAAAAATGCCATGTGGCATTTTCTTTTTAATAATTAAAATATTTTTTCAACTTAAATTTAATGAATTTTGGTATTGATTGTGAAATAAATTGGGGAGGAGAAAACTTTTCTTGATACATGTCCAAACGTTTATAAGAGTGTTTTGAATCTGACCGAGATCCGTAATTGAACTAATAAATCTGTGACCCAGTAGAAATCGAGTTTGAGTTTTATTGCAGCACTGGTTGAACCAATAGATAATTTTTATTTTTACTATTTTTAGTTTAAGTTATATTTTGAAATTATTTTTTATATTCTCAATTACTAATTAAAATTTTGAATTTCAGTTTTATTGTCGTCTTCCTCTTATTCTACACTACAATTTACGTTTGCAAAAAAGTGAATTATGATTGTGCTTGAGTCATGATTGTGTTTGAGCTCCACGTCCGTAAAACAGACTGAAGCACGATGAGACTTATTATTCCCCCTACACTACAATTTACTTTGGCAAGAAAGGTGAGTAAATTATTATTTTTTATTTAATTTAATTTAATACAAATCATTACATTTTTAATTTACAGATCAAAAAAAATAAAATCATATGATCATATGAATTACAAAACATAATTTGGATTGTTGAAGAAGAAAAACCTGGCGAGATTGATTATAATAAAATAGAGAATGCTCTTACTGAAAAATATCCCAAAAATGATGAAGTGACAAATTTAAAAAAAAATGTTGGTAAGTTTTAAAATTTAGAGAAAACCAAAATTAATTGATGTGATCTGGTGTTAGTTTATTTTTGTTATTGAAAATTTATTACAATAATATTTTAATTCTGGTTTATTTTGGATTGGAAAATATCTTGAATTTTTTAGATGTCATAATTCTTATGTTACAACTTTTTTAAATAGTCTAAATTATTTCTTAATATTTTGTATGTACACTTAAAATTCTTAACTTGAGTTTTTATATATATTTGTTTTCATAGCTAATATATTATTATATAATAAAACTAATTTATTTATTAACCCGCAGTTCATATGCGGTTAATCCAATGATCCAGTGATTCGGTAAATCATCTGATTCAGTGTCCGGGTCGGGTTTCAAAACACTGGTTTACAGGATTTTTTTTGTATTTGATGTTGACAATGGAGAATATAGCCTCTACAATTCTCCTTCTTTATCGCAGTCGGCGTAATCATTCATATAATCAATCCAGAAATCACATTCATCCCACCATCTCCTATTGATTGTTTCTTTAGTTCCTGCTTTCTCAGTTTCATTGTATATGTATAGATGGTATGAGAGTTCGGACGATACTCCCTTTACTTTTTCCAATTCAATCATTATCGAATTTCCAATTTCATTGCTCGGAGTTAAAGACAAATCAGTGTAGAAATGTTCAAATTAGGCTACAACAATTTTGGCAAGCTTGAAATGTTAAGAAAGGCAAGCTTGATATGTTGTTGATTAATGGGAAGGTACACCGATTTCTTATTTCAGTTTACTGGTTAATGATTGTTTACTTTTAAAGTAGCAGTTTTCTTATGCATCATCTCCTTTCTCATGTGGTGTTTCTACATGCGTTAATCAATTTTCTAAGGTTTAACACTTTTAAACATTTCTTGAAAGAAAACTTAGTCTATGACACAAGTATTTAAGATTCCAACTAAAAAAACTTTTTTACGACTATTAATTTTTATTCTATTTTTATTAAATCGATTAGTAACAACTACTTATGCTATTTTACTTTGAACTAAATAACTTCGAACAAAATAATATATTACGGTCGCTAATCATTATAAAAAGATCAGAAAATATTATTTTTTACATATTTTCTTTACTAAGACCATATAATAAATTATAAATTTAAATAAGAAAAAACATACAAATCCGGCGCGTAGCGCCGGAATATCACTAGTGTTATTATAAACTATAAAAGTGACTTGTAGTGTAATTTTTTTCTTTTTTGAATTACTTTTTTTTTCAAATGTGATCTAAAATTTTATGTCTAACACAAAATAGCCTATGTTTTTTATGAAACTTTATTTTCTCTATTCATCTTTAAAGTTCGAGTTATTCACGAAAATGTCATTTTTTCAAAAATATTTTTTTACCTTATCTTTCTCATCTTCACCAATACATATACCACCATGAACATCCAATTTGAAGTTCTTAATGCACAAAAGTTTTGATTTTACTCTTCATATCTCATTAATTATGCACACAAATCACATCTCTTTCATTTTCTCTTTAAATTCATCAAGAAAACCCCCAAAATTTTGATTCCAATCTTTGCAAGGTTCATAAAGACATTGAAGTTCATGATTCTTAGTCATTAACAAGTTGGTAGCTTTTGTAGTGAAGTTGTGGGTGTTTGTAGAAGTTAAGGAAATCATCTCACAGATTCAAGGTATGAAATAGTTTTTTTTCCAGATCTGTTCGCGAATACTTTCAGAAAACTTCGGGAAGACTTTGCTAAATGTGTTCTCCATCGATAAGACTTACCTAGAAGTGTTCTAATTTTCCTTTGTTAATAAAAAACCAAAAATCCCGGAGAAGCCTTCTCGAGAAGTTTTCCCGGATAAACATGTTAGTTTTGCAATTGACCAAAGTTTGTCAGAAATTTGATTTTTTATAAAAGACTTCTCAGAAAGTTTTCTTGAGAACTGTCGAAAGAAGCTGTGTAGATTACCTTTTCAATTGAAAAAATAATAATAAAATATTTAATATTAATGAGAAGAAATCTAGAAAAATACTTCTTTAAAAATCTTCTCAAATTTTATTCCGGATTTTGGTCAAACCTTCGGTTACGAGAGAAGACTTCTTTAAAAATCTTCCGACGGATAACATTTAGAAAAATCTTTTTTGAAAAATTCAAATATAGTCAACTACAAGAAAGACTTCAGAAACACCTTCAGAAGACTTCTATATCAAACCTATGATAATTTTATTTATTTTTTCGAAGCCCACAATATGATTCTTGTTTGATAAATTTTAGACATTTTATCCGACATGTTTAGTAAGACAGATTTTAAAATGTATAATTTATTTTTAGACATTAAATTATATTTCATTATAAAATATGGAAGACAACATACTATAAAAACTACATGTCCTTCTCCAAAATCACCATTTTTTACCAAACATACTATTAAAAAACTAACTTCCTATGTAAAATTTTTATTTTCTACTAACATGTTCATGGATATTTTTATTTTTTTACTCTCACTCCACGCAAATCTCGAATCTCTACCTAATAAATTTATTATTTGGTTCTTCTATAGTTTAAAATGTCTATTTATGGACTATATGGCTTTCAAATTGTAATTCCTTCAAGTCCTCTACATTTAGTATGATATAACAAAAGGCAAGAATCAAGAGTTAAGACGATATGTCTCTTCTTCTGCATACTAGGTGTTTAGTCCCTGCGCAAGCGTGGGGATATTGATGGAATTGTTGCTTTATATGAAGGATGTGGAGATAGTGTGCTCTAAGTGGCATTTCGAATATAAATATTTAGAATTTGTTGCTGATTTATGTAGGGTTAAAGAGTTGCGATAAATTTGTATATTAGCTTTTGTTTTTTACTTATCTTTTTGACAATGACTATCATTTGATCTAGCAAAAGAGATTGTGGAGAGAAAAAAATCACAAACTTAGTTTGGAGATCATTTTACACGCATGCGACCTCACTTGTCTAAAGTGAACCCTCTATATTTCGAAATTTGTTGTGGGAAGATGTGCGTCTTCGGCACATGATTGAAGATTATTTATTTCAAAAGAAATTCTACATATTTTCTTTTCTTTTGTTGGGTAAAATTTCTATATATATTTTTTGCATATGGAGATTTGTTATTGGGTGATTTTGTGAGATATAGATAGTGAGGAAAAAATGAAGAATATAGTCATGTATTAATGTGTGTGTCATTTTGGAGTGAAAATGGACGATTCTCTCCTTTCTAGCGCGTGAAAATTAATTAATACAAATTCTCAATAATGTATTATACTTATATGTTAAGTATAGTATAGAACAATCAATTCATAACAACAACACATTATGAAGAAAATGAAGAGGATAAAAAAAGATGAAGAAGAAAAACAGATGAGGAAAAAGTGGAAAAGAAAAGGCGGAGAAAAGGCGGAAGAGAAAATGAGGACATGGAGGGAGAGAGGGAGAGAGAGAACATTTTTATTCTATGTTTATTTTATACTATCTTCGTTAGATATATAACACATAACAATCAATTTATAAAAATACATAATCATATTATGAAAAAGATGAAAAAATAAGAAGGATGAAAAAAATGATGAATTCTAGAGGAATAGACAAATGAACATGCATAGGAGAAAATGAGAAAACGGTGGCGGTGGTAGCGGTAGGGGAGGGAGGGGAAGGAAGAGGAGGAGGAAGAGAAAGAAGGAGGGAGAGAAAATGTTAATATGTTTTCATGAGCAATGGAAGTGTTGGGAACTTTTTTCAACCGTTGAACAACATGCAATGAAGGAGTTGAAATTGAGAAACGAATGACGTGTATTCAACTCAGTTGAATTCTTTCAACAGTTGAAATAAAAAATTATGTCTTCATTTTACCACATGACGCGCTCATACGGGCACGCATGATCAAATAAATGCTTTACTTTTTTTTGCATAATTTTCTTTTTTATCCCACACAATAATTCAAACTGATTTATTTTCTAATAAAATATTTTGACAAAATAAATATTATATCAAAATTCATGATTTTTTATTATTTACAAGTAGAGACTAATCTCATTTCATTTGGATACATATAAAAAATGTTAAATTTTCATTATAATTTTATATTAGTTAAAATTAAATCAATTATTTTGGTGTTTTAAACTTCTTTTGTTAAATAAATCCCAATAACAAATTTGGATTTTGTTGTTTTGTGTTTTTGTGTATTTAAAGTTTTAAATTTTTATTTATTTTATAAGAATAATTTTAGTATTATTTTCTAAAAATAAGATGAGTATATAAATACAAATTTTATCAAACATTATGCTATTTTAATTTTAAGTTAATTACAATAAAATTATCAATATGTATTTATTATATTATAAAATATAAAAGTATAAATTGAAAATAGTGGGGTATGGTGTTGAATTTAATTAAACAAACTATTGTAGATGTTAAAAAATAAAGTGAGTGTTGAATAATTAAATGGAAGAGAGAGAGAATGTGATGTGGAATGTTAAAAATAGAAAAATAGGATGTTGAAAATGAAGTGGTGTTGAAATCATTGTACATAGTCTAAATAAAATAGAATACATCAATATTATGTCTTATTTTGGAAATAAAATCTAACTATATATATATATATATATATATATATATGTAAAATAATAGATTAAAAATCACGATTATGGAATATTATATAAAATTTATAAAATATAAATTTGTTTTGAAAAACATATTAGGTGTAAAAAATCAATATTTTATTATGTAAACTACTGTACAAAGTTCAATAATTGTTTTAATAGAAATTGAAATCAATTAAAATATAAAGGAAAAACATATTTGCAAGAGAAAAAAAGAAAAAGAAAAAAAATCAGGAAAAAAGCATGTCAAGGGAAATATGGCAATTGTTATATAAATATCATAATCTTTTGCTATGTATATAATGAATTTCTTTTGCTATGTATATATACTTCATTTAATTCCTACAATGGTTATGGTTCCAAATTTCTCTTTGTTATTTGCTGAAATATTGATCATCGAGAAAACGAATCCTTCTTCAGTTACTAAGTGTGTATTTTCTTCCAGCAATCAAATCACTTGCTAGTTTCTAATCACACTTTTTAGTACATGGTTCCCCTGAACCTTCAATAACACAACC
The DNA here is from genome assembly GCF_000801105.2 of Raphanus sativus. Taxonomy (NCBI): domain Eukaryota; kingdom Viridiplantae; phylum Streptophyta; class Magnoliopsida; order Brassicales; family Brassicaceae; genus Raphanus; species Raphanus sativus. The sequence goes on from NC_079518.1 coordinate 14,901,720, forward strand.
AAAATCAAGAAAGAAATAAACAAAACAACACATAGCCAGGAACAAGAGAGCAATAAACATGAAGATTTACCCCAGGTAATTATTTCTTGGGAAACAAGTAATTTTTCACAAACACACATCAACATGTCTACCGTAGTTGCTATTGGTCATAATTGTACTGGTAGATCCACATTCACTCTCCATAAGAGAAATGTTAGATCTATCGAGCTTAATTGCCATCCACGGATGATGATGATGATGACTTTGACTTTCCTTGCCTAACTGAGATGAAGATCTCTGCATCCTTACAGCTCTGGGGACACCGTTCCTCGGTGCTTCCATGGAAGATCTTCTCCTCCCGCTTGGCTGCTTCTCATAGATCTCAGGAGGTCTCTGCTTAGGCGCACTCTGAGACCGAGCCTTGGCTTTAGAAGACTGAGTATTGGCCATGTAATTTGGGAAGAGAGGGTAATCGTAAGAAGACAAAGAATCTCCATTGTAATACTCTTTGAATCTGGAACACTGAGGACTGCTCTGTGCTGTGTTGAACGAGTTACAATCCTCGAAATGGCTACTATACGCTCGAGGACTCATGTCTGTTATAGCCGAAGGAGCTGGAGAGTAAAATCTAGACTGAGTGTCCATTTCCACAATCTTGATGTTTTCTTCATTCTCCTGCGAGACAAAAAAACAGAGGAGTCAAAGTCAGAAACTTTGGGATCTAAGTGTCGTCAAGATTGGATTTTGAGATCTGGGTTAGATCCATTACGTTGTAAATGTTATGAATCCGGGTTTTATGAATCGATGTTCTTGGATTTGTGGGTTTTATTGGTGAATCTTCGATCATACGGATCCTCTGTTCTCGAGCTTTAGTTTGAAGTGTAATCAATGCTTGCATACATCTAAGTGTAGCTGTTGCTTGTTTCCTTACTAAATGACCTCTCACAAGTGCTTGTAATTTCACCAACCCTTTTAATGCTCTTAATGCTTTTTTCGCCTGCCCCCAAAAAATTATTTAAAAAAAAATGAAACTCTTGAACACAAATTTGAAGGTAGAAAGAAACAGAGTATTTTAATAAGCTCGAGTTTGTTTCTGAGTTTTACCAAATGAGAACGAAAGCAAGCTTGGATCTTCACTGCTGCAAAATCTTCAACAGCCACTGCAACCTCTACGGCTGAAACGTTCTTGCTCTGCTCATCTTCGCTATCCACCGCAAATGGTTGTGGTGGGGGTGGAGGAGGAGGTGGCGGTTGAGGTGGTGGAGATGAATCTTTGAGGGTGGAAGCACAAGCTGGCGGTGCAGTGGCAGATGAACGTCTGAAACTCCATCGACGTTTCTCTTTAGGAGTGCTTGGAGTCGTCGAAGTGAATCCACACTCGCTCTGAATAATCTTCTCTTTTGTTCTCTCTTTCTTTCCGGTTAAGAAATTTCGAATCCACTTGCTTGTTTTCCCCATTATATCTTCTGAAAAAAAGCTTTGCTCAAACCACCATTATATGTCAGAGAAGAAGAGATTGTACTGTGTGTGTGTGTGTTTGGTTTTGAGAGGTTATAATGAGACTGACATTTTCTTATTTAAGACGTTGTACTTAAGAACTCTTTAGATGCTTCTTTTCTTGGACAGCCTAACACCATAAAAGTTCCTTAACTACCCATCACTCAGTAACATTCAATTTTTTCCCATTCTTTGCATTCTCTTATTGGTTTATTTATGTTGGAAAGTATAAATTTTTATCTAATTTGTCTCTGTGTACAATTTTTGTTTTGTTTTTTATTCTGGTCTGTAAACCTAAAAAGTATGGTAATATTAAAAATGCATCGACATATATGTACATAACTCGATGTAGATCTAGTCGGTTCATTACCACTCGTTACTATGAAGATATGTTATTTATTTATTTATATTACATTCTTTTTAAAGTATATTTGTAGGGTAATTTGGGAGAAGAAGAAGCAGATGGGAAGCTCCATGGCCACGATTAAGCCACTAGAAGGCCAACTACACAATCTCAATTAACCAGATTTGATATCATATAGTACGAAAATACCCTTTGACGTAGTCCCAGTTAGTCTTATGGCTAAATACTTCAAACTCCTGCTCATGAACTTTATAAGTAAACGTTGATCGTTGTTTCTTTGTGTTAACGTGGATGTTTCAGAGTTCGTATTTACAATCACATCTGTTCCTAATTGATCACTATATAAACTAAATGTGTCACGACAAAAGACAATTGTGACTGATATCATATAACTAAGATAGTTTAGATTCTATAGAAAAAGAGATAGTTAAGTTGGATGGTTTTATTTTGAACTCTAAACTCCTATGACCGTAGGCCATCCGCAACGGAGGGTATCTCCAAAAGTCTACGCAGAACTAAATAAGTAGACAAATTTAACATTTTGACCAAAAAAAAAATAAGTAGACAAATACAAATAGCAGAGAGAGATTGAAGAAATGTTGGAGAAATGGCTAGAAACATCCCTATGCGAAGGTATTCTAAAAATTAAATTGAGAGCTTTTGGTTACAAATGTCATTCCTTTATTTAATCTAACTTTTGAGATTAAATTTAATTACAATGTAGTCGTATATCATTATTAAATTTGTGAAAGACTATTATAAAATTGTAACCAGGGCTGATGCTCTTATATCTGTAACTCTTTTAGCATTTTAATTGAAAATCTTTCTTCAAAAAAACAATAGTTAAGTTGATAAAGATATGGATGCCTTTGTCTTCAACACTTATGTAGGACCGTTTGAGTGAAGTACCTTGCTAACTACGTAACAGATAGTTAGGTAACATATACTGATATATTGATTTGTTACTATCAAATCACACTATCCAAAAGTGTGATTAGATACTGTGATTTGAGATGACTGAGCCATGTGAAAAAGGTAAAGACCATGCAGAGTCCGTGTGAAATACTTTTTATCATGAATCTAAGCTTGTCTTTTCTTAAAGGGACGTGATGCGTTCATGGAATTTGGCGTGAGACATATATTACCATGAAAATATATTATATTAGATGGAAACATTTGGAATAATAAAAACACGGTTGGCTTTATTGCCCCCACACTAAAATGTATGAGAAAATGATGTTAGTAGTTATAGTTTGTGGTCACTGGAATAAGACTGTTCAGGAAAATAGAATTCTACATATTTTTATAGTTCTTAGTAATCAGAGCTGCAGATATAAAACTCAAGCTCCTGGATTACTATTTTCTGCGTGAATTATGCATTCGTCAAGTGTGCGCATAAATTTGATGGATGTTAGAAGGATGTCATTTTAATGTTTTTTCTTCACCGTCTGTAGGAGTATAAATTTTATAGAATTTCACTTTTAGTTTGTTGGAAATATATAAAATATTATATTTTAGTTTAGATTAACTTTAGTGCTAATTGTAACTTTAATGCAGATTTATATATCTATATTACTTACTATTTTTAGTTATAATTTTTTTACAAAAAGTTATTTAATTAATAAAGATTTTAAATTATTATAAATTAGAATTTCAATATTCATATTGGTATCAATGTATTAAACTATGTTCTTTTATTCCATAGATTTATCTATGTAATGTAGATTTTGGATCATAATCTTTTCTATAGTAATAATTGAAAATATGAAATTTATATTTGAAATAAAAAAACATATTGTATTTGGACTGAAAAGAAATAATCATGTGGCAATGAAACGATTAATAAAAACACAACTATAAACATCAACAAACTAACGATAATTTAGAAGTGTTCAATCCGGTAAATCGAACCATTTAGAACCAAACCAAATATAAATAAAAAACAGTATAAATTTCGTAGTATCGTATAAACCAAATTTATGTTATTTTTAAGAAACCGTAATATATATAGATATTGTTCAGTATATTAAGCGATCAAATCGATTAAACCAAAGACACCGATTAATTCATATATATTAGTATACTTATATATAAATTTTATGATAATCTCTATTAGATCAATATTTCCGATAAAAACCAGAGAAACAACTATAATATTAGTCACTAAAATCATAAACTAGATATAAGATAAAAATAATGATGATGGTATCAGTATATTTTTAATACCAATTGCTAATATCTATTTAAATAATTATTTTAATATAATAGTGTATATATATATATTAGTAATAGGTTAATTTTTATTAATTATCTTAAATATCATATAAATATATATATCAAAATATAATCTTAAATAATAATATTAATTAAACTAGTTACTTATCATAATATATTAGAAATCATGAAAATTATAAAAATTAACTAAAACCACGGAGAATATGACAATAAACAAATTTATTTCTCAAATAATAGTATAGACTAATTTAGTCAAATTTCTTAGTAGTTCGTAGTGATCCATAAAATTTATTTGAAATAACTCTGTAAACTCTCCCCAGTCTGAATTACCCATGTGGTTTCTATTGTCTCACACTACAACTCAAACAACTAGTCCTCACATGCATCAAAAAAAAAGAATTGAAACCCAATGAAAAATCACATCCGCCGCATGCACGCATAACATATCGAACAATTCCACCGAACTATATAATTCATACTAGCCAGATATCCCTTTACACATATATAGAACCTTTTTCGACCAAAAAAATACATATCACCTTTATGTAATATTTTTACATACTAAGTATTTATCCTTTTTTGTCAACATACTAAGTATATATCTTAAATCATAGGTTTTCTTACGGATCCTTTTCTTCCTGTCGGATCCAAAGTCATGAACTCATTCTTCCGTTTCTGTTTTCTTTTTAATTATTTCCAATGCTTTATACGTTTTTTTGTTGAGCTTAGAAAGTTAGATTAAATAGTGGAATTACACTTGTAATCAGAAGCTCTCAATTTAATCATAGAATACCTTCGCAGAGGGACGTTTCTAGCCAGTTCTCCAACATTTCTCCAACTTTTTTTATCTTAAGCATTGGAGGAGAACCATCACAGAAAATATATCTTTTGAACTTTAATACATTTTTTTATTTTTTTCATGAGTTTTGCACCCGAAACGTAAGTATATTTGAAAGTTCGAAAGAGTATGCTTATCTTTAATTATGTTGGTCTCATTAAAGGATAAATCCAAAGTATTTAATTTCTTGGTCGGAGAGCTAGGACCCCCTAAAAATGTAGGACACCATTTGATACTACCCTATACAATTGAATTTTAACTTTTCTTTCTATCCATAAATCAATTATACGTACGATAAAAAGGCACCAGAAAAAAAAGTGATGGATCTAACTTCAACTGTTTAGGTTTTGGAGACAAAGATGGGTGCTTCCAGTTCCAGACAATTCGGGTTTGAAAGACGGTTGCTGAAATTGAATAAATTTCTTACATGTAGTAAGTATTGTTATATATATAGAGGAAAATCAGATAAAATAAAAATAATTAATTAAGAGTATTCAGCTTAAATATATTACAAATGATCCATACATATTGAAATACCGATATGGTATTTCTACACCACTACCTGTACCGTGTCTCGTTAAAACTGATACAAATCTCGTATAAATGATATCGCAAAAAAAAGCTTTTTAATTAAGTAACTACATTTGTAAACAGAATATAATCATCTCTCAGATCTTATTTTGTGGTGTTAAATGTTTTTGGTTGGAGATATGGTTCCTTTATCCAATGGTCTAGTCTTATATGTGAACTAATATGTGAACTAATCTCATGAGGGATTAGCATGCCGATGTCATGTAGGGAATCTACTACACATGAAAAAACAAAAAGTTGCAAATTTTGTTTTAAGCATATTGAAAAGTATTCTTTTAAGTTAGCCTTTGGATTATAGTCAAATGATCATTAGGTCCTTGCAATAAAAAGAAAACAAATTAAAAAAAATATCCGCAGAATATGTTATCTGCCACATGAATGAATACTGAGTTTAGTTGACATGAACAAAATAAAAGTAAATCAGTTTACAAAGCTCAATTATAAGATCGTTTTATGATTATTTTCAATTTTTCTTTATCAAGCCCGATTCGGCTGGGGTAGACAATGTCTCTAAATTCGATAAAGCTTAAATATGATAAGAATGTATTGGAATGCTAAATAGTTAAAAAGAAAAAAAAGCCAAAAGGCACCACCAAACAAAACTACTACCACTATATAAGTTTTTGAATCACATAGCCAATCATCAGATAAGATTATTGCCTCTCGCAATACTGTCATTGACGATTAATTAGTGGCTACTGCACGATTTGGAACTTTGTTCCAATTATATGAATGGGGATTTGTACATCACTCCATCTAACGTGCATTAATAGTTAACTACTAAAATCTCGTAAAAACAATACTACTATATTAATATTTGAACAGTAGCATGATCATATATGTCGGAGTTTGTGTGTGAAGCTGGCAATCACATGGCATGTTACAAGACGTTGACTAGTTTCTATTATGTTTTCATCAAATCATCCAAACCATAACTTTGTTGTCTGTTTTGCTATTCTTTTTCTTATTTATTTCCGGCGGCCGGCAACGAATACGGCACCATTTGCCGTTTTTATTTCCATTCAAATGTTCCATTCTTTAGATATAAATTTGATGAGATATTCTTGATGGATAATTGGTCTTCTATTTTAGAGTTTTACTCATTTCTCGCTTGATTCAGGTTACGGTAAGACATTAATATAATCAATATAGTCCATAAGTAATCAATACAGAAACATCGGTCTAGTTGAAACCATATTCCATTTTACGTGTTAGTATCGAGACACATGCATGGACCACCTAACCACTTAATTCCTTTGTACTAAAGTGAATCAGCTGTCAAAACTTTAAACTTACTATGATTTTTTTAACTCTTTCTATCGAAACTCTCGGATCATGTCGCCACTTTCTGCTTACCATATAGCTTATTTTCATTATACCGCTATTTCCAATTCTTTTGCCAATACAACTTTCTGAAGACCATATTGGCATTTATCCTGATGTTTCAACATTATTTGATTGACGTCGACACATTTGAATTATTTTTTTTTTCTGCAATTGAATCTTTTGAATATGTAGTCTGGCGGTTAAATAATTACGAATTTACGAGTGTCAGGTTACTACTGAATTCATCCTATTAAGTTTATCTAGGGTTAAAGTTAAGCGTTAGATGAGGAATAAGTCCAAGGCCGTAACGTGCTGATAGATATGTTTTCGTTTTTGAATATCCAAAAGATTACGACTCAAATATTTGTTTTCGTTTTTGAATAAGCAAAAATGCAATAGTAAAGAAACATCATCGGTATGGTCTTATTAAGTAGTTTTTTTTAAAGGGATTTTCTTATATCTATATATATATATGAAGTAGCCTGTGAGGCAGTATTAGGGCCTTGGCCCAATTACAAAATGGTAATACCCATAATCAGTAAAGAAAATCAGTGAACCTAATAGAGGAAATCTGAGATCAACGAAGATGTAACGCCCCTTGAAATAATCATGAGGCATAGAAGTAGATTGAGCGATCATAGAACCTAGTTGGAGATCTAAGCCTGGAACATTGAAGAAGAAAGAGAGGGACTAGAGTCTCTGAAACTTGAGATATGGTACAGGATTTTGTATGGCTAGGAGATTCAAGAGCTTCAAGTGCTTCGGGACCGACAGGGATTGCATGTGTGGGATTAGAGAGTTCCATTGTCTGAGTGGTTTTGCTTGGGCTTTTGTCGCTAGGGCATTTGTAGGAGGAGGATTACACCCCTCCAAAGGCCCAGCGAATAGCAAGATACGGCCCACTCTTCAAGGAAGGGAAAAAGGATTCACGAGCTAAGGAAACGTCGTAATAGGCGACCCGTGCTGGTATGACGACCAGAGGATACAAAGCCCATTGAGTCGGCCCTGCAACTTGAAGCCCAGCAAGACTGGCAGACACTAGGGCGAACAACGAGTAGCTGCCTATAAAAGGGAGAAGAGTAGCAGCATGAAAGGGATCCACACTTTTACACACTCACAAGACGGCTAGATCTAGGGTTTTCACTCATCTCTATCCGTTATCTTGTACCGTTTCCCGGCTAGCTCTTCGAGCTCCGTCTTGTCTTTCTCTTTACACTCCCACTGTAACCAGGCCCTGATATCTTCATCTATAAAACGTCTTTGTTAGACCCACAGACGAGTTCTTCGTCTTCTCTTTACTAATTTCGACCGAACTCGGTTCTAACAGCATTCCACACTTCGAAAGAGAAGTTGCAATCAAAGAAGAGGCGATCACGAGTCTCAAGAGCGTTGTTGCAGAGTAAGCATGTCGGGTCTGTTGTTAGCCCCCATGTCGGGTCTTATTAAGTTAAGTAGTTCCGGTTGGAAAGTCAAAAAGGTCAGGTGCTGAATCAGAAAAATCAACGTGTGGTCTTGTTATTGAAGACACAACACAACTAAATATGCCACACTGTATACGGGTTGTCATTGATCTTAATGAATAAAGGATTCATCACTTAGAGTCGGACTTTGGATCATGATGCATTTTTCTCAAGTCGCTATTATGGATAAAAGCAGAATTCCAATTCTCAAAGTTCTAATATATGATTTTTCATTCATTCTTTAAGTTCAGATTAAAGTTTTGATCTTTGTCTTCCTTTCGATGTCTCATGCACCCTCTTCATCTCTTTTTTTTTTTTGCTAGAGTATTGACCGTTGACTTACACTTTGACATATCAAGATTTAGTTTCTTTGGACCCAAACAAAAGTTGATTAAGGAAGTGAGTTTTTTAATTTTCATTATTGAGTTGTTCTTTGATATGGTTCTACTAAGTGTTGTTTTGGTAAAAATAGGAATTTTTTTTTAATAATTAACACTTTTGTGAATTATCAAATTATCTCACCTTCGTATGTATTATATGCTTTTTTTTTATGCTTTTGAATTTGATGTATACAGTATAACTTAACTACTAGTTTGCATGCACACATAATATATTCCTCATATTCTGATAAACAACACACAACTAAATAAATTATGGATTGACTAATGAGAATGAAAAAGACAAAAAAAAAAAGACAACCGTGTTACTGTTATGCAACACTTGCTAGGTTTTAAGAAAAAAAAATACACACATATATATATATATATAATAGCAATACAAATGAATAATGTGAAATCAGACATAACCATTGTCATTTTCCTTAACAGATATCGTGCTTTGGATTTTATAAACATTTAGATTTATAACAAATACTCCTTCTATTTTAATATCTAAATAATTTTGAAGGTTTTTTTGTTTCAGTGAAAGTTATTTTCCGAATCCAATATAAAATTTAAAGTAATTAAAAATATTTAAACAATTTTTTAAATAAAGTTAGATATGTTTGTTTTATAGATATACATCCAAAACTATCTAAACAGTCATGTATTGGAAATATCAAGATCTAAATACGACTCTATGGTTTCCTTGAAATAAAAAACGGTTTAATATTAACGGCACTATGGTTTCGTCGTTCTCGGTTAACATTGATAAGAGTTAACCGAACTTTTTAAGGGTTAACTTTTAAAGTATTCAGATGTTTGTCGATTATATAGTTTATACATGTCTTACAAGAAGAAATGTAAAAAAATATTGAAAGAATAAAAACATACAATATTTGTTAGAATATAGAAACCAGTTGAACTCATTTGAAGAACTATTGCTTTTCTCCAGCTGGAAATAGAAGCCGTTTATAGATTAAATTGTTTTAGTTTAGGGACCCTTTAGTTTATAATAGAACTAGGATCGACCCGTCCTACGGGCGGATTGTTAATTTTGAAATGAGTTCAACTGGTTTCTATATTCTAACAAATATTGTATGTTTTTATTCTTTCAATATTTTTTACATTTCTTCTTGTAAGACATGTATAAACTATATAATCGACAAACATCTGAATACTTTAAAAGTTAACCCTTAAAAAGTTCGGTTAACTCTTATCAATGTTAACCGAGAACGACGAAACCATAGTACCGTTAATATTAAACCGTTTTTTTATTTCAAGGAAACCATAGAGTCGTATTTAGATCTTGATATTTCCAATACATGACTGTTTAGATAGTTTTGGATGTATATCTATAAAACAAACATATCTAACTTTATTTAAAAAATTGTTTAAATATTTTTAATTACTTTAAATTTTATATTGGATTCGGAAAATAACTTTTACTGAAACAAAAAAAACCTTCAAAATTATTTAGATATTAAAATAGAAGGAGTATTTGTTATAAATCTAAATGTTTATAAAATCCAAAGCACGATATCTGTTAAGGAAAATGACAATGGTTATGTCTGATTTCACATTATTCATTTGTATTGCTATTATATATATATATCTATATATATGTGTGTGTATTTTTTTTTCTTAAAACCTAGCAAGTGTTGCATAACACGGTTGTCTTTTTTTTTGTCTTTTTCATTCTCATTAGTCAATCCATAATTTATTTAGTTGTGTGTTGTTTATCAGAATATGAGGAATATATTATGTGTGCATGCAAACCAGTAGTTAAGTTATACTGTATACATCAAATTCAAAAGCATTAAAAAAAAGACATGACAAAAACAATAAACTATTGAACTGAACCATGTTTCTTCTGATTCCTACATTCCAAATAGAAAAAAAAAAAAAAGACATGACAAAAACAATAAACTATTGAACTGAACCATGTTTCTTCTGATTCCTACATTCCAAATAGAATGCAACAAACAAGTAGCCAAAAACCTTTCAACTTTGCTGTTGTTCGTACAACACAGAATTGAGCTTTACGATCAAATTTGTGTGTTTTCCACCATCTATGATTAATCATCTAATTAAGATCTTTATTTCGCTAAACTGTTACTTTATTTTCTATATATACGATATGCAATGGGGAAGCATAAGTTTCGATACATAGTCGATTTGGGTTACAAGGTAAAAAGAACTTATTCAAAAAAAGAATTAGGAGCATAACAAACACACAGAGTTCTGGTTGCTTGGTTCCTAGGAGTTTCCTCTTGTTCTATGAAGAAGTGGTTTACCGGTGTTTGGCTAAAGGCAATTTTTAGTAAGCTCTCTTTTAGAAGTTAGAAAATTATGTAGCTTTGAAGTTTGTTCTGGTGGTTTAGGATTCAAGCCGTTTTGTCTAGTCTCTTGGGTTTGATTTTCTCTGTATATATTATTTGATTCGGATATAACTTTGGACTTTTGTTTTTAAGCATATTTTGTATTCTGCAGTCTTTGCTAGCTAGGAATGTTATAAATTCTACTTTATCTCTAATATTATCAGATCATAGAAAAAGACATTGGCCAATTAAAATAAAACAAAAACATTTTTTGATAGTTTGCTAATAATTTTGTTTCAAATAACATAAAGGGAAAATAGCATAAAAACCCCCAAAGTAACAACCACTAACACTTTAAACCTTAAATTTATTTAATAAGCACTTTAAACCTGTAAAGTGATGCTTATATCATAAAAAATCTTTTTTTTTTGTCATCATATCATAAAAAATCTTTAATATGGTTTATTTGTATATGAAGTAAAAAATGTAACAGGTACTGTTCATGTTACATGAAAAATCAATGATATGTCGGTTTATTATTATTTTTTTTTAAATTAAAATTAAAACTATTAAAAATAGACAAATTCATAAAAATTTCAAAAACAAATCATAAAAGTCATAAAATTTTACAAAATAAATTCACTGAAATATTTAAATTATTTTATTATAAAATAAATATAGATCAGAAAATATTAAATTAATAAAAATTAAAAATTATGAAAGATAAAATAATCAACAAAATAAAAAAATAAAAGAAATTCACAAAAAATATTTATATCATTTTGTTAACTTTCATTATATAAATAAAATCTAGCTAGATGATCAAATTTATAGCTATATTTTCTTTATAGAATGAAAATTAGTAAATTACAATCCTTAATGACAGTACCGACTTCCGACATATCACAATGATGACGTTGACGATTTATTACACATCATCAACGATATATTGGAAGTTGTTGTTGTCATTATAGATTGTAATTTTCATTCTATAAAGAAAATCTAGCTGTAAAAATCCAGAAAATCTCCAACCAATAAATATTAAAATACAGTGTTTTCTGGATTTTATATAAAACAAATATAAATTTTATTCTTTAATTTTTTTATTTTTATTTTTCGAATCTATATTATTTTATCTATTATTATTATATTTATTTTATTTACACTTAGTTATTTTATTTTGTCTTTTGTGAACTTTTTTGAGTTTTTGTGAATTTTTATGATTTTTTTGAATTTTTCTATTTTTGGTATTTTATTTATTTTATTAATAAAATAATATAAAACAACTGTGATTTTTTTATTTTTATGAATTTATGACTTTTGTGATCAGTTTTTGATTTTTTATGAATTTTTATATTTCTATATTTTAATAATTATTCTATTGATAAAATAATTTTAAAATATATTCTTTTGAAAAAAGCAAAGCGATACATCATCAAACTTTTATGTAAAATAAACAGTAACGGTTACAGTTTTGATCTCATGTACAAGTACGCTCAAAGGTTCTCTATGATATATATATATCACTCTGAAAATTTAAAGATCTAGTTAAATAAGTTTAAAGTTTAAAGCCTTGGTAAAAAAAATTTATGCGATTTTTTCTGAAATAAAAGATAATTAGCTAATTTCTGAGAGAGGAGAGAGAATAAGAAAAAGCAATAAAACAGATAGGAAAAAAAAGCATAGTGATCAAATAGCTTTGTTGTCACTTGTCATTATAAATTTCACTCCATTGACAACCTTTCATTTCAAACCAACACACACACACCCTCGCTCTTTCTCTCTCTCTCCCGCTCCACTACCTTTCTTCTTTCACTCTCTGTCTAAAATGAAAAGATCCAAGGTTCCAACATGGAGACCCGATCCCGTTTACCGGCCACCTGAGACGCCGCTTGAGCCTACGGAGTTCCTCGCTCACTCCTGGAACGCCTCAGCTCTCGAAGTATCGAAGGCTTTAACACCTCCTGATCCTCAGATCCTCCTCTCCAAAACCGAAGAAGAACCCATACTCGGAGACGGTGATACGGAGGAGAACGGACTTGTCTCCGGAAACCCTTTCTCATTCGCTTCTTCAGAGACTTCTCAAATGGTGATGGATCGTATCTTGTCTCAATCTGTGAGTCTCTTCTCCCTCTTCTTCTTTTTTTTTTGTTTTAGATAAGAACAAAGCAATTACGGACAAACCTAAGCAACTTTTACTTCTGTGAGATGTTGACAGAGTTGATCTCTTTCAGTTTCTTTTTGTTCTCAAAGCCAACTTTTACCTCAGATTCTTGATTTCTGGCTTGTCCTCAAATCTAGACTCTAATTGTTCATGAATTTATCTATTAGTGAAAGAATATTCACGCGCAATAATTATAATAATTAATCACACAAGAAAAGAAAGAAAAAAAAAGATTATGATTAGATATATCTATCTACACACTCGCTTTCTGGGTCCCTATAGACACAATCACAAGTTCTTGTGTTTTGTCATCATCTCTTTCTTGATTCTCCTTTTGTCTCATCTTCATCATCTTTTTGCAGCAAGAAGTGTCACCAAGAACATCTGGTCGGCTTTCACATAGTAGCAGTGGTCCTCTCAACGGTTCTTTAACCGACAGTCCTCCTCCAGAAATCGACGATATCAAGGTTTATATTGTTCTCAATTTAACTATATATACTTAATGAAATCTGCTGTCACAGTTGGAAAAGGAGTGTTTAATTTTGCTATAGACCAGGGTTCGAAACTGTTCACACAAATTTTTTGGCAAAAAAAAAAAACTATATATACTTACATTTTGGTAAAATTTTGGGTTTCTTGTTAAGTAGTGAAGCATTTTCTGAGATTCTCCAACTTTTGTTTTTGTGTTTCTCTCAATGACCATCTCCAATGTATTTTGCTATTTTCACCTCTAAAATAGAGGAACTCTATAATAGAGGTGGGATATGCTCCAATGTATTTTTCTAAAATAGCAATTTCTATTTTATAGAGTAAAAAATAGAGGATTGCTATTTCTTCCTCTATAAATAGGGGAAAAAATAGAAATCTCTATAATAGAGGAAGAAATAGAGGTGGGTTGGAGCATTTTCATCTCTAAATGTTATTATAGAGGTGAAAATAGCAATGGGTTGGAGATGCTCTAAGAGCATTATTATTGGGGGTTTCTCCTTCTTAGTTTCTCTATTGGAAACTGTTGGTTGAGTTTCTCTTAAATCAAATAACTCCACAATTACATACACTTATATAATAGATACATACACATATATGTATTTGAAGAAACTAGGAAGGAGAGATCCCCAATAATAATGCTCTAAATGTTTCAGTTTCAAGTTAAATAATAATGCTCTAAATGCTCTAAATAATATTCCAAAAAAGTTTCAGTTTTTACTGCCTACAATTTGGGTACATGAGAGACAGTGAAATAACATACCTTTCTCTTTACCCAACCATACCCAGAGATCATGTTTTTCTCCAATACGCTTTTCGAGGATTATTTTTCAAATAAATAGTATTTGGTAAAAGTGCAACTATTTATTGGAATAAAGTCCTTAATGTAAATATAAGTTGTGTTATAAATATTTTTATTTATAATATAAATTGTTTTCATATCGTATATAATTCTATACTATCCAAGCATACCCGAATATCATTATTTTACTGGAGTATATTGTATAATAAATTATATTGATAAAAAAGTGTTTTCATCTTTTTATTGGGGAATCCAAACATTGTAAATAGTTCATTCTAACGCAAGTCAAATACTGGAAGATACAGCCGCAGTTTATTTACTACGAGGGATGACTCGTATAATAAATTCTACTGTAAAATTTATAATATATTAAATTATACTTAATTTATATATTTAGTACTAATTTGTGAATAAAATATTTTTATTTTATAATATTATATTTATATAAAATAACATTTTAATTTTTTTTAACTAAACGAATTTATATTATGAAACAAATATAGGCTGTTTATTTTTATTATTATTTTAGTGACACTGTGATAAAGCAAACACCCTTACTAGATTTGATTTTTGTCCTTTTCTTGTTCATCACGCTTCAAAGATTTTTCTTGTTTTAGATTTTGCTTCGTTAGTTTCTTTATCCATTTCTGGCGAATCCCTAATTTAACTTACTATGCAGCGGTTTTGTCGAGCAAACAACACTTCACTGAACAACATAAACTCCCAGTTCCGTTCAACTGCGACTACTCTGGGACCTATAACCGCCACAGCTACACAATCCAAGACGGTAGGACGGTGGCTTAAGGACCGGAGGGAGAAGAAGAAAGAGGAGATTCGAGCACACAACGCTCAGATTCACGCTGCTGTCTCCGTCGCCGGTGTGGCCGCAGCTGTAGCTGCTATCGCGGCAGCCACCGCCGCGTCTTCGAGCTCTGGGAAGGATGAGCAGACGGCTAAAACCGACATGGCTGTTGCTTCAGCCGCGACTCTTGTGGCTGCCCAGTGTGTGGAGGCTGCTGAAGTGATGGGAGCTGAAAAGGAGCATTTGGCCTATGTTATTAGCTCCGCCGTCAATGTTCGCTCTGCCGGTGATATCATGACACTCACCGCCGGTGCAGCCACAGGTTCAGTAACTTTCAAGAATCTGTATTTTGGGTTCTAATACTTCTTGATAAAGTGGTAAGATCTGATTTAAGAACTGATGTATGTGGTACAGCGTTAAGAGGAGTGGCGACATTGAAGGCAAGGGCCATGAAGGAAGTTTGGAACATTGCATCAGTGATTCCAATGGACAAAGGACTCACTACTTCTCGAGGATGCAGCAATGGAAGCTCAGTTAGTAATCACAGCGGCGAGCTTGTACAAGAAGATAATTTCTTGGGAACTTGTAGCCGAGAATGGCTCGCTAGAGGTTGTGAACTTCTTAAACGTACTCGCAAAGGTAACAAAAATTATCACTTTTTTATCTATATTAATTTTTAATCTTACTTTTTATCTACTATACACAACTCTTAGTAGAATCGTTTGATTGATTATTGAATACGGCATAATGAATATTCTTAGTGTTTCAAAAAAAAAAAGATTATTTTTAGTCTAACAAATCGATTGAGGAAATATAGATTTAAATTTTATTTTTAATTATAACAAAATCTATTGAGAAAAAAGTAACCAAATCTTATTAAATTTTTTAAATATTTTAAAAATTAATGCAATAATTTATTTGTTAATTGTTAATATAATATTATTATAAATTAATATTAATTAAATTTCTATCATAAACAAAAAATAAATTCTTTGCTATTTTTAAAAATGTAATAGTGTATTATAACAAAACTGAAGTACTATATGAATTAAATAAAACAAAATTAGATAAAATTGGTAAACTAACCTATATTATTTTTAAAAGTGCTTTCATTTAAATAAACATTCACCATTAAAAAGGGTTAAAATTCTTAAACTATGTATATTTATACAAAATAGTATCATTTGTTAAACTTTATATGTACAACTATATATTATTTTAATTAATTTGAAAATTAAAACAATATATTATCTAAAATGATAATATAATAGTATATAACTAACTTTTAGTTCATGTGTTATTTATAAAATAGGATATCAGAAATTATAATAATTCAAAAGATATTAATGTAAAATCAGTTTTAACTACATATTTGTTGAGAATGATCTTATCTCTTTTTACATTTTATGTTGTGGTACCTACTCGTATCTATGTTTTTTCATTACAAGTATGACTTATTGCATGCTTTTTTATCATTCAGAAATACTTCCTAGAACATTGTATTATTGCATTTTGTGTTAAATAAAATCATAAGTTTAGAAAATATACAAATTTATTTTTTTCATTACAAAAATTTTTTTTTTGAGAAAAAACTATCACGAAATTTTAAAATAGTTTTATAAAATAATGCATTAATTTAGTCACAAAAACATTTCTCAGTCATATAATCTTTCAAATTCAAAATATTTATGTGCTTTCAAAGTACATTTGACCAAATATAAGATTTTGAAAATAAATATTCTAAACTCAAAGTGAAAATACTCCAAATTTAATAATATATAAAATATAAATGAGTGTAATAATTTAAAATGGAACAAAAAAAACAAATACTATTGTAAAAAATCGAAAGTAGTATAATATTTTAAAATCTTAATTTAGTAACAAAAAATCATAGAAACTCAATACCATAACATCCAAAATATCTTATATCGATAAAAATTACTAAAATTATATCATAGATGCTATTATATATAAAATTTACCAAAATAATATTGCTAAATTAATTAAACAGCACAATATAGTTATTTATAAAAGCATGCAATATACTAAAATGATAGATAATTAATCTTTAAATACAACATGTTATTATAAATTATATCAAATAAATATTCTTTATATAGTATAACTAAATAAATTTTAAAAATGTATTGTATGAAAACTGTATAAATTAAAAATAAAAGAGATTTTTATTTGATTATTTCAGATTATTATTGTATTGTACTCAATAATATATTAGTATGTATAAAATGCATAAAACTTAAATTGTTATATATTAATAATGTTGAATAACAAAGTAAAAAGTATAAACCAATAATAATGCTGAATAAAAGACCTAAACAATAAGATTATAAAGTTACACAATATATAACATTAAAATGTAAATCATATATTTAAAATGTTTACAATAATATCAAATATATATATTTATAATATGAAAAATATATCCGCACGAATGTGCGAGTCAAATCTAGTTTTTGTTTATGTTTTAGTTTTTGGATCTTTTGTTTAATGCTTTTTTGTTACTTTTGCAGGTGATCTTCACTGGAAAATAGTCTCTGTTTACATCAACAAGATGAATCAGGTAAAGGTTTATTCTTATAGTGTCTCGTAACTTTTTCACTTTAGAAATGATCGATGATCTGATGACAAGATATAAGAGAGTCGAATTATTTGTGAATCAGTGGGAATCTTTAGCTTACTTAACTTTGTTATATTAAACGCACAGAAAATATTTCAAATGGCAGGAAAAGAAGAGAAAGCAGAAAAAAACTAAAGCTAATAAAAAAAAGCATTCGTTAAGAAAATGATGATGATAATGAAGTTATGGGATCCACATTTTGTCTTTTGCTTAAGCATCTTCTTTGAGAATCTTTTGACAAAAATCTTCTTTGAGAATCAATCATCATATTTAATTCTGATTGTTTTGATTATTAAACTTGTAGGTCATGTTGAAGATGAAGAGCAAGTATGTTGGGAAAACCTTTACCAAGAAGAAAAAGAGTAAGAGATTATCTACACTATTACATATAACATCTCTTTTCTTAACACACGATTTAAAATTTAAAACCTGAAAAGATTGATAGGAGATTTATCTAATTCCTTCCAAGACATTAAAGATGATTCTTCTAGTTGGGTTTTAAGCAAATAATGTTTTTCGATTATTTAGGTTGTATCTCTCATAGTTCCAAAGCTGAAAGCTTTAACTTTTTGTCACTATCTACTAGCAATAAGTCAATTATAATGTGAACCTGGTAAAAAGAATTCAAAAATTTCATGTGGGTCTGCTTTGGATTTAGGGATTTGAGAAGAAAAAAGAAAAAAAAAGCAATAGTGTCTAACTAAAGTAACTTATAAGACCTAATCAAAAGTGGCCCTCAATCTTTTACCCTTTTTCTATTCTTTTGAATGTGAACTTGAAGACTCCTTCAATGTAACTATGTTCCAATTTTCTTCAGACATTGTGCTTGAAGTGATCAAGAATGTCCCGGCCTGGTCCGGACGACATTTGCTAGAGGGAGGAGATGATCTGAGATACTTTGGTTTGAAGACGGTTCTGCGAGGTGATGTAGAATTCGAGTGCAAGAGCCAGAGGGAGTATGATATGTGGACACATGGTGTTTCAAGGCTTCTTCTTATTGCTGCTGAGAGGAGAGTTAGGATGTGAATAAAAAAGCTGCTTCGGTTTGGGGTGTGTGTGTTTAACTTATGGGGCCAAACTAAAACTCTGAGAAACTTTAGGGGCTTTGAGATAATGTTTTTGGGTTGGTATAGGAATGTAATGGACCTACGAGTCAAGGTTTCAACAAGAGGTGGGGGAGCGCTTGGTTTGGACAAACGAAGTTTATGGGTGTATGGTCATTTGTATAAGAAACAAAGTCGAAGTATACGATTTTTTAAAATCTTTTCAAAAAGTATATATTTTATTATGGACTTATTGGTGAGATAGCCAATTTTGGAGACATAATTAAAATTATACACTTAATTTGGCATTATTTGATCTCCTAGCATTTTTTTTTCTATTTCTTCTCGTTTTGTCCATTTTGTAAACCAGTTGACGGTAATAGCATTTGTCATTTAAATAAAACAAAATAAAAATTATTATTAAAAGAGTGGTGTTTCTGATATCAACGATGATGGTGACAATAGTGCTACGGCATAAATGGAACAGAATATGGTAAATGATATAGTTCACATTAGTGAAAGCATAAAAGTAGCTTAAATATTCTCTCCGTTTTATTTTACTTGTCGTTTTAGACTTTGACACACAGATTAATAAAACATTTAAGTTTGTATATTTACTAGATAAAAACATCATTACCAATACACCTAACTATATTTCAACCAATAGAAAATAGCTTAGAATAAAAAATCAATAAATTTTTGCACTGAAATCATAAAACGACACTTATTGTGAAACAAAAATTTTGCTCTAAAACAACATCTAATTTGAAAAAGAGTGAATATATTATACTATTTATTTCCAAAATTGACAAATAGCATAAACATAACTTTTATGACAGACAATTTAGCAATATAGTACATAATCACTAATCCTTAAAAAGAAATGTAAATTCTAAACCCAAATATAAACATATGACAAATAGTAACAAAGAAATATCATTGTACATATTGTTCAGTTTTGAAATGTTTACGTTTGCAGGAAATGAGGTAATTTTTACCCCAACGTCAATCCAAAACTTTTATAAACTAAACCCAAAACACTAATCACTAAATCCTAAAAGAAAATATAAACCCTAACCCAAAATATCAAAATATGCATATAGTACATAATATGAAGAATTATCAAAATAGAATAGTAACAAATATGATTATAGGGAATGAGGTAATGCTTACCCAAAATTCCACCCAAATCTTCCGTAAACTAAACCCAAAACACAAATCACTAAACTCTAAAAAGATATATAAACCCTACTCCAAATATCAAAATATTAAAAGAGAATATAGTATGAAGTATTATTAAAATAGAATAGTAACAAATGAAAAAAACATAGTACATATTGTTCTTATTGTGAAATTTCTATGATTATAAGGAAGGAAATAATGTTTACCCCAACATCAACCTAAACCTTCCATAAACTAAATCCAAACACTAATCACTATACCCTAAAAGAAACTATAAACCCTCATCCAAATCTCAAAATATTCTAATAGTACATAATATGAAACATTGTTCAGATAGAATAGTAACAAATGAAATAGTATAGAATATTTCAATAAATTTGACAAGAATCGATGCTGTGAAAAAAGAGAATTGAAGGCATCTTGACTGTAATGAAGCTAAAGATTTGGAGGTGGATGTGGTGATGATGACTCAGTGATGAACGTGAATATGAACAAACTAATTTAATAAAAAAGGTAATGACTATAGAAAAAACGGTGGTTAAAGAAACTATAAATACAAAATACAGTGTAAATCTGGAGATGGATCTAGAGATGATCAAATTAAAACAGTGACAAAAGACAAGGTGATGATGTAAGAAGAACGGTGGTAGGTGGTGACTGAAGAAGAAGAAAATATTTTAATGTTTCTTTAACCGGGTGAAATAGGCAATATAGTATATATTGTAAGAATAATGAAGGTATTTTTTTTTGTTAGATACTTAATTATGGGTTTTTTTGTAGTTATATATCTCAATTTCCCTTTTATTATTTCATAGGTAAATTTTCCATATTTATTGGGAACATCAAATATGTTTCCTTTTTGTCAATTATTGCTGCAAAACTCAATTAAGAAAAATATAAAAAGAAGAAAAAATTGGAAAAAATGATACTTTCAATTTTTATTGGTTCCAATAAGACTTCTTATATTTTGGCAATTTTAGACATGTTTTATCATTTTAAGGGGAAAAATACCATAACTGAATTTTAAAAATGGGAAGAAATGAAAACGATTGGAAACATATGTATGACAATATATATGTTTTATTTTTTAAGTGGAATCATATTATTTTATCTTCTAGGTACAGTTAGAATATTTATTCTGGTTATCTAGTTAGTTTAGAAATCGGATACTAAGTTTTATACATAAATATTTTAAGGTATATAACGTAAATTAACTTTTCTTGTATAATCTAAAAACGCTAAAATTCTTTACGTTATAATGAAGAAAGATGAGCTTGATAACGAAATATAACGACAACTCAATGATATACCTTATCTAGATTATCTGCCATAACTTGTTCTACATTTTACTTTATGTGATGCTTAAAAATAAATGTATTTCTCACCTACTCTAGTGTGTTTTGCGTAAGGTAGTGTATTTCGTACTCAATACTACTTTTTCAGGGGGATTTTTTTTCCGGCCCTAGTTTTGCTACCGTTCTAGTTTTTTCTTGTCTCCATCTCTAAAACCAATTAAACAAATATTATGCTAGATTGTATTCTAACAAGCGAAGAACGAAAGATGTAGATGGGCTATTATATGCGAGGCCCATTAATGGATGATAAATGTCCCTACCAAAGGAGAAACAGTTCCTGACTCACTGATTCATCCTTTGTACCCGACCCACGCACTCGCAGCCCCACATCCTGCACAAATCAAACATGTACGTTTCTTCAGTCACTGTTCATAATTATACAAATGAAATTAGGGGGATGTATTCAATTCTACATTTGAGGTGATTTGATTTTTAACGGAATTTTAGATGATTTTAATAAGTTGCAGAGATTTAGGTGATTTTTGTTAAACTACTCTAGAATATCACCTAAAACTATAGGATTTGTGTAAGACCCGATCCCGGCCGACTAGGCCGCGGTCAACGCCTCACGTCGCTCGGTCCACTTCCTGGCCGAACCTCTTAATTTTTCGCCCTTTATTTATAATATCGCCTAAAGGCGAGGGCTAACTTAGACCTTAGCTAAAGACTTCATTTGTCATTCATAGCTTAGATCATTTCAACAGATACACAGCGGAATATTCTCTAATTAACCATTGGTCTAAAACCAATCTAACACTTGTCTGGTAGAATCACCTTAGCCTTGGTCAGTTTACTCAACTACCAATCAGCTTAAAGGTCAATCCTAAACCCAAACTAAGTCATACGATTTTGAGGTTCCATTCCCCTAAACCATTCTATCTCGATCTATGCAAACATAGCTAGATCTTACCTTGGCCACATCTACGGAGCTGGTTAGCTCATCGGACCACCATTGACTTGAACTACACTTGCTTGTGTACTGGACCACGATCACTCAATGATCTTAATTAAAGCCCTTATCTTGATTCCTGCATAAAACAGCTCCCCTTGGTACTTAGTCATTCAACCAACCATCCCCACAGACATAAGTAACCTTTGAGAAGTCTTCGAACGGTTAAGAGATATGCATCTGGCCCCTTTTTGGCTCATGCACACTCCCTTGCCTTATAGGCAATAGTACCAAGTCCTTCTTTTGGACTAACAAAGCCCATCATAATCCTAAGTCAATCAACCAACCATCCTCACATGACTTTGGATTCCATGAGTCTTCATCTGGCCTGACCGGCCTTGGGACTTAACCCAGACAAAGATATGACATGTTCATACCAACCGATGTATTCGTTAATCAGGTTAGTTTCGACACCTTGTTCCATTTCCTATGGTCAGGTCATCCATACTCAACCATAATCAATCCTTACACGGCCTTCCTTGAACATTCACACTTAGGCTTAGTACTTATGGTCAACGACACATAATACTGGCCATTCACTTCGTCATGACTCTTAGCCAATCCCGAAGTTATCAACCCTGAGGTTGACATCTTGGATAATCACATCAATGCTCATACTCCAGCAACGTGACTATCTATACTAGTACTCGGCCATCGAACCACCGTCATGGAACATGAACCGACCCTTAATCATGATAAGCCATCGTCTACTTAGCATGTACTGACATAACCGGCCTTCCATTGCCATCATGTGGGTCCATGCCCTACATAAGGCATATGGCGCCTATCTTACTCACCAACCCGAGGTTGATCGTAAGATATCCCACTTAGCCCTTGCGGGTAGAACCATCCATCCATTAACCATGGATCATGGTTCAGACATCAATCATGATGTATGGATTGCACTAGCCATTAAGGCCTTCGCTATTTCCTTACACTCATGTATTGACCTAACTGACAACTCACTGCCATCGTGTGAGTCCATGCCCAACACAATGCAAATGGTGTCCTTATATCAATCGAATCACTCGTACCCTTTTTGGTCTCGTTCCGTTCGTACCCTTTCGGTCCCGACCCGTTTGTATCCTTTCGGTCACGACCCGTACACATCCCATGGATCATGATACGTTCGTACCTTTTGGATCACGACACGTTCGTACCTCTTGGATCACGACACGTTCGTACCTCTTGGATCACGACATGATCGCAGATCTTGGATCACCGTACATTCGCTTTTGGATCACAATGCACCCTTTGGTCATTGGTACCGTTTGGTCCTCGTACCCTTTGATACTTGCAACCCTTGGTATCTTGTACCTTTAGGTTACTTGCATCCTTTGGTATCTCACAACCTTTGGTAACTCATGACTCTTGGCAACACGCAACCTTTGGCGACTAGTACCCCTTGATCCAATCTATTGGCTATGGTTAGCGATCAACGTAACCGACCATGACACCAGGGTCTATGACTTGGTAACATGGATAACTACCACGTTCTCCATATGCATATATATCATATAGACATAATAATATAAAGATACATAGATAGAACCACTTACAGCCGCTATAGCCCTTGCCGATTGGTCTGCTCGTCTCTCGGCTAACCGCCCTTGGACCCTTGGTCCATTGCGCCTAATTCCCATCAGGAATAGGTCTTCCTATTGGCCTTAGTGACTTGTATAAGCCACGGCCTCATATGACTCAAGCCATACTATCCATGAACCGAACAGTCCCGCATAACCGACCCATGGTCTAGTTAGCGGTTAGGGTGTGACCGGCCCAAGTCTAAGGATGAACCTTGGACTCAACCTTCACAACCTGACGTGTATAACCAGAAAGAAGAGAAGAAGATAGACTAGAAACAGATAAGGAGAAATGGTTGGGACTAATGAACCGACCAGATCCTCGGTTCGACCACAAGGGCTAACCGTAAGGTCTGATGGGACCAAAGCCCATACCATACCTTCTGAACCACGACTGGGTTCTCCAGGTTCTTCTCTCTATTCTGATCTTCCATATTGACCAGAGGTTGTTTCACAAACGATCAGAGTCGCCGGAAAACTAACCACCACTCAAACAGCCTCGGTATTGACCGGAAACTCTCTCTTTCTCTCTCTCTCTCTTTCTCTACGACTTTCTCTGAGTATTTTACTCTGGAACTGGATGAGAAAAGTGAATGGGACGAGGCCCTATTTATAGGAAATGAGGGGGTAAGTCTTGCCCCACGAACAGGCATGACTTGTACCGAAAAGGCATGACTTGGAAAACAGGTTGCACCCCTTTGTTCCCTTGCACCCCAACGCCTATCAGGCCATTATATTGGGTCAGGCTTAAGCCCAAACCATCCCCCAGGCCCCCTTGACACAGCCCACGGCCTTGCCCAAGAGCCCACCGGTCCATGGACCACATGGCTGGACCACCCAGCCCGCCACCGGCCCGGACCCGGACCACTGTCCCGAAACCCGAACAGTCCGTCTAGCTGAGATGAGCTGACTCCCAGCTGACCCAGCTGAGTGAGCTAGTAGTCCAGCTAGAGGAGCTGACTTAGTAGTGAGGGAGCTGGAGTACACTCTACTGAGCTTCTGTGAGCTGATCGAGCTACTCGTATACTTCGTCCAGCTACCGTCTAACTCGTTCTAGCTGTCTATTTCTTTCTCAGCTTATTTTGTTAAGTCTTTTCATACTTAACCTTTGTATTTGGACTATGGAACGCTTGCCTTTGATCACAAGGATCGGCTGGTTCGTTTCCTCGAACCATAGTCCGTCCCGACAATCCTTCTCAGGATTGGGGGCGTGACAAGTCTCCCCCCCTTAGGGTGGATTCGTCCTCGAATCCTGATTCATTTGTTTCCTCAGAAACAAACGGATCAAACCACTCTGGGTACTTAGCTTTCATTCTAGCTTCTGTTTCCCAAGTGATTATCTCTTAACCAACCATAGCCTTTTCAGGCTTGGTCACATTGCGATCTTAGTCCCTACTAGACTAACCCGCCAGACACTTGACTTCAGTCCATCACTGGACCTTGTCAAAAATTTGATCCTCGTCCATTTACGGATTTGATCATATTCTGGTCCTGGTCCACTCTGGGACTCGACCCTTACACCCCGACCATAGGTCCAACTCCGAATAGGTCGTGGCCTGATCCTCATCCATTACTGGACTTGATCATTTTCATCTCAACCTTAGGTCAAACTCCGACTTGGTTGTACTGCGACCCGGATCCTCTCTGGGACGTGGTCGCCTTCGGCTCGGCCATCTCGGCAGGAGCCATCAGATACAGACTTTTGGATAACAGATTATCCAAAACAGAATCAAGAGTTACCATCCTTCTTTTTCAAAGAGGACTGGTTAACTCTCATCAGATACGGACTCTTGGACAGTAGAGCTGTCCATGGTTCTAGTTCAATCATAAATGGTTCCGGCCTAACAGTATCAGGGTAACTCCCTGTAGCGCCTGAAACACACCTCGGAACTCAGACACCAACGAATCCTCTGCAGGGTCTTTCAGACAAACAGAACAGTCGGGCTCCGTAGTGGTGATTGTGGCCAAAATGGACTCGCAACCCTGTTTCAGCATCCGTACTGCTCGGACTGCTGATACCACTACTTTTCCTAGAGCCGGACTCAGACCTTGGTACTGAATCGGGTGAAGTCCATTCTCCAATTGCACACGACCCCTATGGCAATCGAGAGTGGCCCGATACCTTCCCAATCAGTCCATACCTAGGATCACCTTGTGATTCTTTAGGCGGACACAAACAGATTCACAGGGAAATATCTTCCCTGAATTGACCCTGGGATATTTGACATATTGCCCAGTGAATGCATTACTTGCCCTCCGGCTGCATTCACTATCACCGAAGTATCCCCAGTGTCCAGACAGAACAGACCCTTTCCGACCAGTTCCGGACTCACAAAACTATGTGTAGCCCCTGTGTCGAAAAGTACGTGTGTTTCCACACCACAAATCATTAAGATTTCCAGATGAGTAGGATCTCGGATTGATTACACCTTTGGAAAATGTCCCATACCATTCTCCAAAGCGTCTTACTTTTGCGAATGCTCACACCATTCACAAGAGCAATGTTAATATACCTCAATCCCCATCATGCTAAGATACTTAAGATCATGTTCTTCCATTGATTGGAACAAACATCATGAGTTTCCTTATTATTTCCTTGGACGGATTAAGATTGGAATGGGTTCATTCCATCCAACTTGATATAAGGGAACCTATCTTGACTTGTACCGAGTCATATCTGATCCATCAGACCAAAACTCCACTCGTGTAGTCATGTAGTGTATCCCTTAAATCAGCTTTAACATCGCATATGCTTACTCGTTATGAATGGCCAGCAAAGGATAACACTTAACATCAGTAGAGTGCTGCACGTTTATTTCAACCTAAGCCACTCCCCGGTCCATGTTACTCCCCTTGTTCAGGTCATCCATAAACAAGTCTTGCATTGCTTCCATTCCTCCAATCCGTCTATTACTTCTAAATAACTAGATCAACTAACCTTTCTGTTTTTAGGATCTTGCCCTCGGAGAGTCATCTTGGCTAAGCTGGCTCATCTTGGAACTTCTCTGTTCACAAGAATGATACACCTTACCTCAGCTCTCTCTTGGCTCACCCCAACTAAGGTTTCATAGTCATCATAGTTTTCAGAAATAATTTCGGTTTGGAACTCAACATCTTTGAGCGCTGTCCTAAACAGGATCAAGCATGCTCTGATACCAACTTGTAAGACCCGATCCCGGCCGACTAGGCCGCGGTCAACGCCTCACGTCGCTCGGTCCACTTCCTGGCCGAACCTCTTAATTTTTCGCCCTTTATTTATAATATCGCCTAAAGGCGAGGGCTAACTTAGACCTTAGCTAAAGACTTCATTTGTCATTCATAGCTTAGATCATTTCAACAGATACACAGCGGAATATTCTCTAATTAACCATTGGTCTAAAACCAATCTAACACTTGTCTGGTAGAATCACCTTAGCCTTGGTCAGTTTACTCAACTACCAATCAGCTTAAAGGTCAATCCTAAACCCAAACTAAGTCATACGATTTTGAGGTTCCATTCCCCTAAACCATTCTATCTCGATCTATGCAAACATAGCTAGATCTTACCTTGGCCACATCTACGGAGCTGGTTAGCTCATCGGACCACCATTGACTTGAACTACACTTGCTTGTGTACTGGACCACGATCACTCAATGATCTTAATTAAAGCCCTTATCTTGATTCCTGCATAAAACAGCTCCCCTTGGTACTTAGTCATTCAACCAACCATCCCCACAGACATAAGTAACCTTTGAGAAGTCTTCGAACGGTTAAGAGATATGCATCTGGCCCCTTTTTGGCTCATGCACACTCCCTTGCCTTATAGGCAATAGTACCAAGTCCTTCTTTTGGACTAACAAAGCCCATCATAATCCTAAGTCAATCAACCAACCATCCTCACATGACTTTGGATTCCATGAGTCTTCATCTGGCCTGACCGGCCTTGGGACTTAACCCAGACAAAGATATGACATGTTCATACCAACCGATGTATTCGTTAATCAGGTTAGTTTCGACACCTTGTTCCATTTCCTATGGTCAGGTCATCCATACTCAACCATAATCAATCCTTACACGGCCTTCCTTGAACATTCACACTTAGGCTTAGTACTTATGGTCAACGACACATAATACTGGCCATTCACTTCGTCATGACTCTTAGCCAATCCCGAAGTTATCAACCCTGAGGTTGACATCTTGGATAATCACATCAATGCTCATACTCCAGCAACGTGACTATCTATACTAGTACTCGGCCATCGAACCACCGTCATGGAACATGAACCGACCCTTAATCATGATAAGCCATCGTCTACTTAGCATGTACTGACATAACCGGCCTTCCATTGCCATCATGTGGGTCCATGCCCTACATAAGGCATATGGCGCCTATCTTACTCACCAACCCGAGGTTGATCGTAAGATATCCCACTTAGCCCTTGCGGGTAGAACCATCCATCCATTAACCATGGATCATGGTTCAGACATCAATCATGATGTATGGATTGCACTAGCCATTAAGGCCTTCGCTATTTCCTTACACTCATGTATTGACCTAACTGACAACTCACTGCCATCGTGTGAGTCCATGCCCAACACAATGCAAATGGTGTCCTTATATCAATCGAATCACTCGTACCCTTTTTGGTCTCGTTCCGTTCGTACCCTTTCGGTCCCGACCCGTTTGTATCCTTTCGGTCACGACCCGTACACATCCCATGGATCATGATACGTTCGTACCTTTTGGATCACGACACGTTCGTACCTCTTGGATCACGACACGTTCGTACCTCTTGGATCACGACATGATCGCAGATCTTGGATCACCGTACATTCGCTTTTGGATCACAATGCACCCTTTGGTCATTGGTACCGTTTGGTCCTCGTACCCTTTGATACTTGCAACCCTTGGTATCTTGTACCTTTAGGTTACTTGCATCCTTTGGTATCTCACAACCTTTGGTAACTCATGACTCTTGGCAACACGCAACCTTTGGCGACTAGTACCCCTTGATCCAATCTATTGGCTATGGTTAGCGATCAACGTAACCGACCATGACACCAGGGTCTATGACTTGGTAACATGGATAACTACCACGTTCTCCATATGCATATATATCATATAGACATAATAATATAAAGATACATAGATAGAACCACTTACAGCCGCTATAGCCCTTGCCGATTGGTCTGCTCGTCTCTCGGCTAACCGCCCTTGGACCCTTGGTCCATTGCGCCTAATTCCCATCAGGAATAGGTCTTCCTATTGGCCTTAGTGACTTGTATAAGCCACGGCCTCATATGACTCAAGCCATACTATCCATGAACCGAACAGTCCCGCATAACCGACCCATGGTCTAGTTAGCGGTTAGGGTGTGACCGGCCCAAGTCTAAGGATGAACCTTGGACTCAACCTTCACAACCTGACGTGTATAACCAGAAAGAAGAGAAGAAGATAGACTAGAAACAGATAAGGAGAAATGGTTGGGACTAATGAACCGACCAGATCCTCGGTTCGACCACAAGGGCTAACCGTAAGGTCTGATGGGACCAAAGCCCATACCATACCTTCTGAACCACGACTGGGTTCTCCAGGTTCTTCTCTCTATTCTGATCTTCCATATTGACCAGAGGTTGTTTCACAAACGATCAGAGTCGCCGGAAAACTAACCACCACTCAAACAGCCTCGGTATTGACCGGAAACTCTCTCTTTCTCTCTCTCTCTCTTTCTCTACGACTTTCTCTGAGTATTTTACTCTGGAACTGGATGAGAAAAGTGAATGGGACGAGGCCCTATTTATAGGAAATGAGGGGGTAAGTCTTGCCCCACGAACAGGCATGACTTGTACCGAAAAGGCATGACTTGGAAAACAGGTTGCACCCCTTTGTTCCCTTGCACCCCAACGCCTATCAGGCCATTATATTGGGTCAGGCTTAAGCCCAAACCATCCCCCAGGCCCCCTTGACA
This sequence comes from Raphanus sativus, assembly GCF_000801105.2. NCBI lineage: Eukaryota > Viridiplantae > Streptophyta > Magnoliopsida > Brassicales > Brassicaceae > Raphanus > Raphanus sativus. The sequence continues at coordinate 14,931,661 of NC_079518.1, forward strand.
CAGCCCACGGCCTTGCCCAAGAGCCCACCGGTCCATGGACCACATGGCTGGACCACCCAGCCCGCCACCGGCCCGGACCCGGACCACTGTCCCGAAACCCGAACAGTCCGTCTAGCTGAGATGAGCTGACTCCCAGCTGACCCAGCTGAGTGAGCTAGTAGTCCAGCTAGAGGAGCTGACTTAGTAGTGAGGGAGCTGGAGTACACTCTACTGAGCTTCTGTGAGCTGATCGAGCTACTCGTATACTTCGTCCAGCTACCGTCTAACTCGTTCTAGCTGTCTATTTCTTTCTCAGCTTATTTTGTTAAGTCTTTTCATACTTAACCTTTGTATTTGGACTATGGAACGCTTGCCTTTGATCACAAGGATCGGCTGGTTCGTTTCCTCGAACCATAGTCCGTCCCGACAATCCTTCTCAGGATTGGGGGCGTGACAATTTGAGTTTTAATTTTTTTAACTAAGAAACTCAGCCCAAACACCCTAAAATCACCTGAAAACTTTAAAACTCCACTTCTTAAAATATTTTCAATAACACTAGATTTCAGAGTACTTTATGAAATGTTAAGTTCAATAACAGTAGATTTTAAATGAATTTTTAAAATTTATATTTGAATAACAGTGAATTTGTCATTTTAATACAAATCACCTTAAACTCTCGGTTGAATACACCCCCTTAATACTTTCTTATGTAGTTTCTATATTCATTGTAATCGATTATGTCGAAGTCGAATCAAATATATTTTTGGTAGTAATTTCACTGATATCAAAGTTAAAATACAAAGTCAATATTTCGTAAAAACTCACGGTTCTAAAAAATATTTTAAGTTGTATATTTTAAAATTTTCAAATAAATTTAAAATGTTTCCCTTTTTTCCAGAAAGAAATTAGAAAGTTAATATAATGTTATATATTATAAAGAATTTCTTTGTTTTTAAAACAATCTACATTCTTGTTGAAACTATTTATTTGAATGTTAAAGAAATAAACACTTTCATCTGTGTATGATAGAGTTGGAAGAAAATGAGAATTTACTAAATTGAATTAACTTAACCACATGAGTAAAGAATTAACAAATTTCAGGAAGAGTAAACTTTGAAACTAGAGAAATAATGCTTTGAATCATGGATAGGAGACGAGACACATCTCGGTTGTTTCCCTTTTTTCCGAAAAAAAAAAGTTAAGATATTGTTATATTATAAAGATTTCTTGATTTTTAAAACAATCTTACATTCTTGCTGAAACTGTTTATTGAATGTTAAAAAAATTATGACGATAAAAATTTGATAATAATACTAATTATCCAGATTGGATAGTTTAATAAATTCTTATGTACAAAAGTGTATTTTTCAAAAGACTTAAATATTGGTGTACTTTTCAAATTAAAATCTTATGTAAATGTATTCTACAAATTTTCCCTAAATATTAATATATGAAACATAATTATTAATAAAACTAAAACTTTTATATATTTAAAAATACATTTCTTGATTTGGATTATTCGGATATATAAATCAAGATATCTGGATTTGGATTCGGTTTGACCGATCAGAGATTTTACTATCTTGATCCGGATTCGGAAGCCTCAGGTATTCTATTTTTGGATCGGATCCCGGATCAAATCCGGATCCCGATAATAACTCTTAGGCCTACCTAAATCACTGTAAAATTAAATTATGCATACTAAATATATCTTCCATATACAAAAATATACAGCAAAATAAAATAGATAATATTTTTCTAAATATATTGTATTGGCTAACCAATTGCAAAATCTGTTATTTTATTTTCCGTTTATTGTTTTACTCCTGTGTGAATAGTGTGCATGGATAGAAATGTTGATCTGTGTTCAAATAAAATATATATATATATATATATAAATATTCTCAACTAAACTTCATAAACTTTTACGTACTTTAATTTTTTTATTTTGAGAATTAGTCAAATTATTTTTTCCTTTTAAATTACTTAATTACGACAATGTCTATTATTTCCTCAACTAGATTTTTAGTTGATTTTTGTTTGTACAAAGAGAATAAATGAACAAAATTTAATTGATTTTTGTATGTACAAGAAAAGTCTGAGCAGGCTTGCCACAGATGTTGGTAAGCCAGTGTCTTGGAAACAGATCATAAGGAGAATTTTCAGGTTGCGAAGTTATATGTTTGTGTGGACCTTATGAAGGTGCTACCAACCAGGATTGTGTCTGGTTTTTCGAGCGGAAAAGAAGCTGAAATCTTGGTGTCATATCCCTGGCTACCTATGAAGTGTCAGACTTGTGGAAAATATGGTCATTTAAATACAAAGTGTAGAACCCTTTCCTCTCAAGACAAGCAAGGAAACGATCTATCAGTCTTCCGAGACATGGCACAATACAAAGAATAGTCAAGGCAAGGCTGTGGGAAGTATGTCCATTCTGCATCTACCCACCTGATGTTCAGGATTCGGATGTACTTGATGTTAAGGATGTGGGTGCAAATGATGCGGGTGTTACTGATGGAGGTATCTCTGATGCGACTACTAACCATCCCTTGATTTCTTTACCTTTACTACCTCGTAGGAGTTCAGTCGAAGCCACATTGGATTGTATGTTTGATGAGGCTCACATCAGTTCTAATAAAGGCTTAGTGGCGAACTGTGCTGGAACTAGTGGAATTTATGTTTGCCAGATGCTGCAGGAGGTTCCATTGGAAACTCAAGTGAAGTTCTTTCTTCAGAGATAGCTGTAACTCATGAAAGTCATGCTGGTCATGCGTCGACTATCGACGATAATCCTTTCTTTTTGGTTAACCGTGGGAGATGTGGCCGTAAGGTCACTAAATCTCTTTAATCAAGTATGTCGATGTATTTTGCGTGAAATATAGAGGTCTGAACAATAATAGATTCTACATAATGGTCAGGAATTGGATTAATATTCAGAGGCCACTTTTATGGAGCTTTCTTGGAAACTCATATTCAGAAAATAATGAAAGAATGATATTAATGTGATTCATGTTGGTTGGAGGTATTTTGGGAACTATGACCACCACGATTCAGGACAAATATTAGTAGTTGGGGACCCTACAGTGTCGTGTTATAGAGCTTCAGCTCAATCTGCGACTTGTAGTATATTTATTACTAGATCTTGACCCGTGCGACCGCACGGATATTAATTTTCTGTTTTAGTTTTTATTTATTTATACTAATAATGTATTTGTAATACTTGATCGTTTTACATTGACTACGTTAGGGATGTGTATTTGGATACCCACTGGTTCAGTTAAAATCTATTCGGGTTTGAGATTCCCGAGTTTAAAGATTTCAGCAACATTCAAATATTTATAAATTTTGGTTTCGATTTGATTCGGGTAGTTGCGGGTTCAGTTCGGATACGGATAACCCGTTTGAATTATTTTAAAATTTTCAAAATTTATGTTTACTTTAAATTTCTCAAAACATATAGATTTGAATAATGTAAGCCAAAATACCTAAATTAAAAATTAAAAAAAACAGGTTGAAGTTCAATATTTTGATGGAGAATAAATATATATATTAAATATTTTTGGTGTTTGATTATTGTTTATCTACTTTATATGTTTACTTTTGACTATTTTTTATATTTTCAAATAGTTTAGACAACTTTCAGTTTAAGTTGACAAAAAGACAACTTTAAAATATCATTAATTGTTAGAAGAATAAAAAACAAAATATATTAATCTAACTAAAAAGACAAACATTAAAATAGAAAAAAAACACATTAATCTAACTGAAAAAGACAAACATTAAAACATGAAAGAAAAAGAAACACATTAATATAACTGAAAAAGACAAGCATTAAAATATGAAATTCAATTTAATTCTCAGTGGCATGCAATTGTAAATAACACTGAAAACTAAGGGATATTCTATATGCGTACTTCTGTTTTAATAAGATAGATGACAGAGAAGGTCCACTTTCCAGTAACCTTTGTTTATGGTTTTAATATAGTCATGGAGCGTCAGACTTTATGAAATGAGCTCGTTCACATTCATGATTCATCTCTGGTTCACTCGTCTCCTTGGTCGGTTGTGGGAAACTTTAACCAGATTATTCGTATCAGCCAACATTCAGAGTTTCCTCACATTGTGGTTGACTCTGCAGGAGTTGACGCCTTGAATTTTGCTATGCAGGAGGCTGAGTTGTTTGGAACAAGCTAAGGGTGTCCCGTTCACTTGGTGGAATAACAGTGATTCTGATCCGATCTCTAAAAGGATATACCATGCACTCATAACCAGCTTGGGCATCATCTTTTCCAGACTCGTACGCGGACTACCTTGATCCTGATCAGTCTGATCATTCTCCTTGTATATTAAAGGTTCCATCGTTAAGAATAGAGGGCACAAACCCTTTAAGTTCTACCATCACCTAATTGATCACCCGGATTTTGGTAATATGGTATCTTCTGCTTGGATTGGTGTTGTTGTCTCTGGCTCCGAGCAATTCAAGTATATAAGATGTATGAAGCTGCTCAAACCTAATATGAGAAAGCTCAACAAAAATAACTATAGTGGGATTACAAAAGGGGTCAAGCAGCAGTCTGAAATTGTTGAGAATCTACAGCGTCTCTTGCTCACTGATCCTAATACTTCCACAGCGACAACAGAGCATGAGGAGAGAGCAAAGCTAAATGTTCTTCTCAATGCTGAGTTCAAGTTCTTTAAGCCAAAAACAGAAGGGAACCTAGGAATCCGACGCTTGGAAGAGTTTCAAACAGTTTTTGAGCTTAAACAAGTATGGAATTTCTTCTCCGAATCTGGCTCTATTTGGTTGCATAGCTTAAGAGTAAAGTCCTAATGGGGTAGAGCTTTTGGATAGCGACTAATTCTAACAGATTCTCTCCGACGGTCAAGCGTATGCTCATGGTTAGAGATCGTGTCTCTAGTTAATGCATTGCAACGTTGGAGACCGGAGAACAGTTAGTTTCTGGTTTAATTGACTGATCTAGTTCTTGTTTTGGTGCTTCATCAATAATTAAATTGTTGGTGCAAGATCTGATCTACAACATTTGGCGAGAGATAAACAATTGTATCTTCATACTAATACCATCTTCTGAAGTTGTGATCGTTGCAAGAGTGGACCGCTCTATGAAAGATCGACTCCTTTCCATTCAACCGGCCTCCAAAGGCTCTTATTCGTTAATGCAGCTCTATTTTTCTGTATTTAATTTTTTTTTGCCGTAGTTAAATTTCATATGATTTCTTGTAATAAGTGATTTCCAGAACTTTATAAACTAAAAAAATGGTATAAATCTTAATATTTACACTAAAAAATGAAACATTGCGGTAAATTTGTTTTGGACGAACATACGATTCGTACAATGTAGTATAATAATGATATAATATGGTTTTTATTTAATTAATTTACCGGGAGTGTGATTATAAATAACTGAATGTATGCATGGAGGAAGAGACCATACATTTTTCATAAAATGTAGTTGTTAACAGTTCGCTTTAAATGCGTATATTGTGAACTGCATAATGAGATTGCATGTTTCATGTATTGTCACTTCAGTTAGATAAGCAAATACTGTATGAATTAGATTCTGGACCAACATGTAGAAAGATATTAACGATTTTATATGATTAGAAAAAGGAGAATGCATGGTTTGATAAATTGATAATGAGAAGGGATGTCAGGCCAGATCAAAGAGATGTTAATAGGGGTGAGAGTCCATGTGGTCAGACTCATTGGCTTTTGCCATGTGGTTGTTATATCAAATTGTACCCCAATCGGAAAGTAAATTTTTATGTTTAACAAAAAGTCCATGGTATAATCAGTACTCATCTGTCACCGTTAGTTCCAAAAGATCAAACATAATCAGAATGAGAAATATAAAATTTCTACCAAGTATTATTAGCCAACTGTAAAAGTCTATAGGTTAAAAGTTCTAAAATTACATGATTGAATGGTGAAATTAATATTACATGATAGGTTCGGGCGCTCGGATCTTTCGAGTTGGATTCAGGTCGATTTCTTTCGACTTCGGGTGTTTAGTGTTCTAAACATTTTGGATTTAACTAGATATTTTTTTTTTGTTTTTGATTTTGTTTGATGTTTTTTGGGTCTATTCGATTCGAGTCTATAAATAAAATATTTATAATATCCGGATCGATAACAGGTTAGGTTAGGTTCAACTATTTACGATCCAAACTGACCAAAAATACCTGAATTCCATAAGAATTTTGCCGAAATATATCATATTATCTTAAAAACAAAAATGAACTATTAATCATTTTAAACTCGGAATTTGATATTTATTGTCAAAAATTCAACATTTAAAATTTCATATTACTTAAAATGTTACAAAATAGTTTTGCAAATTACTAATTAAAACAAATTTCAACTAAATTATAAAACTAAAATCTATAGAATAGAACAAATAAAATTATAGTTTTGATATTCATATTTTTTATATCGATATCAGTCGGTTCTTATCAGATTATGTATATTTTGGTTGGTTCTTTTTGGATCTTCCAATATATAGAAATTTTGGATTTAACCAGACATTTATAGATTTTTGGTTCGGCTTTCAATTAAGTATTTTTGTAACGATCCAGGTTTGATAAATGGGAAGGCTTATTATATGATAATATGATTTTAAATTTGAAAATATCACAGGGGTTGATGCAGAATATTCCGTTTATTTATTTCAATGCTTTTCACTCGTGCGACTATTTAAAAAAAAAACAAAAATAATCTTGTTACATTAATTATAATTCCACTGACAAACAAAAAAAAGTAATCAAGGAGAATGATAGTTGTAATACGAGTATGATTAGGTTAAGACAACAAGAATCAGACGTGGCAGTATAGGGAGCTTCCCCGGGGCTCTCAAAAACCATTCTCCCAAATTTCAAGCCCATAGGACTCTCGTCTTAGACTTCTTCCCTAGTTCCTTTTTTTTTATAACCTCCAATAATTACAAAAACACCCACTCCTCCTCTCCTCTCCTCTCCTCTCCTCTCCCGCGGGAGCCTCCCTGAAATCCGCCGGAATCTGAGAAAGAAAAGAGATGGACGCAGCAGGAGGAGGAGTGACTTCCGCGAAGTCCATACTGGAGAAGCCTCTGAAGCTCCTCACCGAAGATGACATTTCTCAGCTCACACGCGAGGATTGCCGCAAGTTCCTCAAGGACAAAGGTCTTTTCGATTTCTCTCTTCTTTATTGAGGTCTGCTGCTGACACGTGTCGTAAACAGGAATGCGCAGGCCTTCTTGGAACAAATCTCAGGCGATCCAGCAAGTTTTATCTCTCAAAGCTCTCTTTGAGCCCGGCGACGATTCCGGCGCCGGCATCCTCCGCAAGATCCTCGTCTCTCCGCCGAATCCCAATCCCACTCGCGTGAGTGAGCCTCTCTCTCTCTATTTCTGTGTTCCGATTTTGGTCCTTGTTGTTGTTGATGTGCGTATTATGTCCCCTGACAGGTTACAACAGCCAACGAACAGATTCGTTCTCAGGAAGATGATGGCTCCAGCCTCAGAAGAGATTCTCCAAGATCAGCTGAGTTCTCCGGCGGTTCTGTACCCGACAAAGACAGCTACAACACTCTCTCTCCCAGGTTTATCTTTTAGTTAGATTTTTGTTTAGGGTTCATACCACATCGTTGGTGGATAGTGTTTAGGTCAAACTTTATAAAGCCACATCCTTTTCACTTAGATTATGTCATTATCTGTATCTGTACAGCTTCTGTTTCCAGATCTTCTTGGTTTCTTCTGGTCTTTGGTGAAATGACTTTGCCAGTTAATAGAAAAAAAAAACAGGTTTTTTACTCCACTGGTAAACCTTTTTGGGCGTATGATTTGATTTATGTTTACAAACATGAGTTTTTAGCGTAGTCCATGTATTATAAGCTTTGATATGATGTGCTTGTTGTTTATGTAAACGAGTTCTGGTGGAAAACAAGCTGTTTTAAACACGCTTGTCTGTAATGTTTGTAGCAGAAGCCCAGCAGAAACAAGTGCGCCGGTTGGGCAAATGACCATATTCTATAGTGGGAAAGTGAGTGTGTATGATGGTGTACCACCTGAAAAGGTAACATTCATTTTTGTCCTGCCTCCACCTTGATGCCATCATGCATCTCAGTATATTTGGTTTTGCAGGCCCGGTCTATCATGCAGTTTGCGGCCAACCCGATTGATTTGCCTGAATATGGTGTTTCTGCTTCTGCTAGAATGATTTCCAAGCCCATGACCATGAGTAAAGGTAAGCTTTTTCTAAAGTATCTGATTTTCTTTTTCTCAGTTGATGGGTAGATAGTTGCTTCAAACTTGAAATGATTTTGTTTCTTTTAAGTGTATTATTAAAATGGAAAAAGTGAATGGACCTGCATCTTCAGCTTTTTCTAATAGATAGAGTACATGTTGCTTCTTTTAGTTGTGCTAGGTTTTTAATTGTGATTTCTTTTTTTTGTTTGCAGAGAAGATGGTTGAACCTTCCCATTATGGCCTTGAAAAGGCAAATGCTTCTCGAGATTCTGGTACCAACAGTGTTTCAACATTATCTTAATATCTCCGAGAGCACATTTTGATTCATAAACTTGACTTGCTTGTTCTGCAGACACACTCTTAATATTTTGTTTTGTTGTGTTAATGGTCGTGCTTGTGTGTGTGTCTTGTTGGGTCTTTATGAAGATGCGGAGGGTCAGGCTAACAGGAAAGTGTCGTTGCAAAGATATCTTGAAAAGCGGAAGGATAGGTGCTTTTAAAAAGAAACAAATACCTCACAGATTTATTCCATCCAAATAGCTGAATACTAATGTGTTTTTTTCTTGGTGAGCAGGAGATTGTTTAAGAACAAAAAGGCTCCAGGAGTTGCATCATCTAGCTTGGAGATGTATCTGAATCGTAGTCAGCCAGTGACCAACGCATATTCACAAAGCCTTGGCGGCGGCACAGGAAGAGGAGAACAGCACGATTCAGCTGAAAATCAGAGAAGAAGTCCCAATCTATCAGTTGATCTGAACAGTGACTTAAATAGTGAAGGTAAGAAGATAACTATTGCTAAAAAAAAAAAATGTTTCCAATGTGTTTCCTTAAAAATCTCTATTTGCTTGTGTTTCTATTCTAGATAACTAACAAGATGACCAAAAACTGGGGATGGTATTACGGGTCAAAAGGCTCATCAGAAAGCAGACGAGGATTGTTCTCTAGTTCATAAACATGGCACAAGAAGATTGAGCTGGAGGAGTCTTGTGATCGATCAATTTCTGTTTAATTTTCTTTTTTTTTTCTTTTTTTGTATCAATCTTTTTGTTAGGTATGTAGTGCTGAGTTAGGTTAGTGACGGAAATGTTATTTGGTTCACTTGGAGAGAGAGATGGCGATGATTTTTCCGGTTCGCATTATGTAAATGTTCGTCTTTTTCTTTTCTTATGACACTCTAGACAAATGAGACGCCTTTGTTGATTCTCTAACTTCGAATTTCCATCGCTACGAAACTTATATGTTCATTACCATGACCAGCCAGCTCTCTCTTCTTCACCGCTACACAATGAGAGCAGTTCCAACAATTAAAAAAATACTAGATTTTGATCCGCACGCCCGTGCGGGTATATTTTTATAAAATATTTTATTTTTATATGTCAATATTAGAGTGGGAAAAAGAATCTCAATCCAAAAAAATCAAACCGATCCCGATCCAAAAAGAAGTACCAAACCTAAACCGATATTGATTAAATATCAAAATTTTGGTATTTATAGAAATGAAACCGAATCTGATCCGAACGAAAGTATTTCGGATATCCAAATGTATTTGAAATAGATCTATATACTTATATATATTATTTTTTAGATTTAATGTATATAAAACATCCAGAATATATATATAGTACTTTTAAGTTGGTTTAAATAATTGAAAATATATTTAAATAGTCAAATGTAAACATCTAAAATAGTTAAAGTATACTCAAAACACCAAATATACTTAAAATAATTATTGATTCTCTCTCTAAATATTTAAATCAAACCAATTTATATATTAAGTTCAGGTATTCTAACATATGTTATTCAAATTTATATGTAATATATTATTTTGTTTATATATTTTGAGAAATTTAAACTATATAACAAATTTTGAAATAATTTAAATGGGTTAGCCGACCCGAATAAACCCGCAAAGATCCAAATCATATCCGAACCAAAATTTAAAAATATCCGAATGTGACTAAAATCTTTGACCCCATATCTGAAACCAAAACAAACCCAAACCTAACCCGATTGGATATCTGAACGTCCACCTCTAATTCACAATCTATTTTTTTTTCTTTAAAAAACAGAGTAAACATATAATTAATAGTATTTTATATGTAATATCATATAAATAATCACATATATTATATTTAAAAATTTAATATGAAATATAAAAATCATAATTTAAGTTGGTATATGAAATTTGACTTTGTATTATATTTTTCTTATATGTATTGAAAAGCTTTTTAATAATGATTTTGGAAAAACTCATTAATATTCAAGTTGAATATGCTTAATAAGTTTTTATATTGCTACTTCTTTAGAAAAACAAAATACATTATTTAGACAGAAACATTTAAAATAATGCTTTGCATATTATGAAATAAGAACATACAATAATAAGTAAAGATTTTTGCTATCATTAAAAATTAAAAAATTGGCCCATTTTTCGTTATCATTAAAAATTTAGTATTTAACAAAGTTACAATATGGATCATATCGGACTTAAAACATGATTCAAACTCTTATTTTCCTGTAAAAGAAACTCAGTTGCTTTCTACCGACTTTTCACATCCACGAAAAAAGTTTAACCTTATTTCTTTGTCGGTATCGGCCCTTTGCATGGTGAGTTTTTCTAAAAACCGAAAGAATTTGTTCTTAGATTTAACAAATCCGTCAGATGATAAATCAATCAGCAGATTTCTGCATAAAGGTTGACTAACTACGGTCATCAAAAAGGTTAATTTTTGGGTTTTAGATAAATGATGACTGTGTTATATACAATTTTTTAATTCAAATATATACAAATTAGATGATAAATATTTCTTTCCAGAAATATATTTTCATTTTTCTAAAAAAAGTCAGTTTTATTCCATTTTTAGAACGCTACTTTTGATTTTATATTTCTGATCAATAATATTTGATATATTATTTATATATTTATTTGTGATCATATTTTACAATTAAGTTATAAATTTATCTTAATATAATTATATTTGTGTCAAAATAAGATAATTCAACTTAAATTTTCTGAATTGATTTAAACTTTATTTTGGTTGCTTTCATATTTTAATTCGTAAAAAGACTTGAATTTATTATATATATATATATATATATATATATATATATATATATATATATATATACATACTAAAATGTAAACATTTTCTATATATGATTTTTTTTTCTTATCATCTAGAATGTAATTTAGACTATCATACAAAAATGTATTGTCAAATGCTAATAGTTGTAATTATATGTAAAAGCATAGTATATTTCATATTATTGTGTATAGTATATATCTCTATTTATAATCTCACGTCATTTAATTATTGAGTAATATAACTTTTGAGTTACTTGTATTGTTCTCAAATGGCCTAAAAATTAATATCAAAATGGTAAGTGTATTAATGTTATGATCAGATCAGATTTATATAATAGTAGGAAGACATTAACACTAATATATTAAATATCTTTTTATGATCAAACATTAGTATAATTATATTATTTATATATAAATGGTTCGAACATTGAATATTGAATAAGTAAAGATTTTGATGGTTTCGTTTGTGTTTTTGAGAACATGCAGATTTGCTAATGAAACATATTGTGTGCAAGTTATTATCGTAGTGAGAATTAGATAAATTTGTAAACCAAGCCCACAATGAATTATTGGGCTACAGAACGTCAATAGCGCGTACTAATTAGAAGCGAAGTAACGGTTTGGAAATGTGTTAAACGACAGTTTAAATCTGGTGGCATAGGGTGGTAATTTTTGTGCAAAATTCAGGGCTATTCTTATTTATACTTCAGCCTTAATAGTTTAGATTTAAAACATGAAAGAGAATGGACAAAAAATCTAAAAAACTATTTAGAAACCCAAATAACATAATATCATTCACTTATTTTTCAACTGATTTAAGAGAACGAAAATTTAATCATTTAATTATAATATTGATATTTTTTCATGTTATTTACTTATTTTCAACTGATTTAAGAGATCGAAAATTTAATCATTTAATTATAATATTGATATTATTTTTTTCATGTTAGACTGTTTTTACTGATAATGCTGCTCTAAGATGTCGTGGTTTTTGCTCAATCCAGTCTCTGAAAGTGCGCTTGTATAATATCAAATAAGAAAGAAATCCCAGTGAACACTATCATAAGCTTTGGATAGTCAAATCTCGGACATCCTCTTGATATTTCACTAGGTTTATAGAAGTTCTAGACCAGCTTAGATGCAAGCAAAACATTTTCATATAGCAATCTACCGTGTACAAATCCCACTTTGTTTAACCGAGCTATAATCTGAAATGATTTGTGTGTCTCTTCTTATGGATTCTTTCTATCACTTTAATTTATAGTTGAGCATGCATAGAGATATCGGTAATATCGGCCTTCTTAACCTTTGATATCCGTGTTATTGTTGTTGCACTGAATCGCCTTAACATACGACTTATATACTGATGAAAAACTATCGGATTGCTTTGATTGTGTATTCCCCTACAACACTCCAAGCTAACCATAAATGTAAAAATAGGCTATATATAGTGATTGATCTCTAGACCGTCTCTTCTTTCCTCCAATGAGCCCTCTTTGGCAAACTCAACTTCTGCACTTATTAGATCAAGGTTATAAGCAAAGTGTTTTATTGTAAGATTTGGAAAATTGACCCAAAAACAATGAAACAACGGTATTGAAATTCTGAGATATACGGATTGACATTTGACATTAAAAAGTTTTTTTGAAACATGAACTTGTTAAACGGAATAAATACAAACAAATATTACACCAAAGTATTTTCAACAACCAACATTTATTTCGTTCAGGTCTTTCTCAAAAAAAAAGAAAAAAACATTTCGTTCAGGTGAATGTGAAGTGTGAACATAGCAATAGGCCAAGAAAAGAATCTCAGTACTAATGGGCTTTAATAGCCCATTTAACATATAAACGTCCAAAACGAGGTCACCTGAGTTCTCTCGACGACGACGACTGTAGTCTCTCTTTCGCTCGCATCGTTGATCCTCCGAAGGTCTCTCTTGTCGATTCTCGTTTCTTTCCCCACCTTCGGAACTCTAAAGCAAAGGTTTGGCTTCTTGAATCTGCTAATTTCTCAGACATTTTCAGTCAAGCGTCTTGGACGATGATTTACTAAAGAATCTCTATGAATGGTACCGAACCGCCGAATGTAGAAAAAATATTTTTATGGGTCTTTTGTCTTTTTGAAATTGCTAACTCTTGAACGAAGCTTTGATAACTCTCTCTCATGAACACTTACTTGTCTGCCAACTGTTTGTTAAAATGCCTGACAGAAAATTTTACACAGTTTACACTCTTAGATTCTCTTCCATGTTCCGGTTTTCTTTTTGAGTACTGTGGAAAGTAGGAAACTTTGCTGGTGCATGCATAGTTTTGAATCCTGGAAAACAGAAACTTTGATGCTGAGCAGACAGTACTATGAAAGTAAAGGTTTTAGATATCTTGTAGTTGCATTGTGTTTGTCTGATGATGTTACTGTTGGTGATTGGTGAAAAGTGAAAACTTACATGTTGTTTCTGAGAAGAATGTTTTTTTTTTTTTGGTTTTGAAGGGTTTGAAACATGTTTCTCAAAGTCGAGTTGCCATGGAACGTGATGATCCCTGCTGAAAACATGGATGCGAAAGGTCTTATGCTGAAGAGGACTATTCTGGTTCAGTTGCTAGAGGCTTTTGCGTCGAAGAGAGCAACCAAGGAGCTTGGCTACTACTTAACAGTCACGTCTCTAGACAAGATCGGAGAGGGCAAAATCAGGGAGCACACTGGTGAAGTTATGTTCCCTGTCGTTTTCAGCGGGATGACCTTCAAGATCTTCAAAGGAGAGATACTTGAAGGTGTGGTGCACAAGGTGCTGAGGCACGGTGTCTTCATGAGGTGTGGTCCTGTCGAGAACGTCTACCTCTCTCACCTGAAGATGCCTGATTACAAGTACCTCCCTGGAGAGAACCCCATCTTCATGAACGAGAAGATGTCTAGGATTCAGGTTGATACTTTGGTCAGATTTGTGGTGATTGGGACCAAGTGGATGGAGGTTGAGAAGGAGTTTCAGGCGTTGGCTAGCCTTGAAGGGGACTACCTTGGACCGATCTCTGAAGAGTGATCTGCCTGGTTTTTTTCATGTGATGGTGGTTTTGTGTAATCTCTTATGTTCGGTAAGTACTCTTTTAAGTTGTGCAGACAATTAATGAACCTAGAATTTCGAATGTTGATATTCTCCACCGTTAAGAGAGGAAAGTGTGGACCCATTTAGGTATTACATGGTTGCTACAATCCATTTCTTGTATTTCTAATCGATTGGTACCAGTTTATTCAGTATTGTCTTGTACGTGATACTGAAAATGTCATCTATAGCGTTAGTAATATGTTTCAAGTTTTTGCCAGTCTACGTATGATATGTACATAAAACGTCTTTTTTTGCTAAAGATGTAAATGTCACTACTAGAATGATGGTTTGGTTACAACTTAATTGAACCATAATTGTTATTTTGGATACATATCTCATAGAAAACAAAATTGTAAATGGAATCATTGAAGACTTTACCGTCAAATCTACATATTGCGTATACAAACGATGGCTATATTGCGGTCTCTTGGAGTCTTGTGATTTAGATAGTTCTATATTTTTTTGCATATTTCATTGCTAACTGATAAAACTTTATAATAACTGAATAATTTTTTGAACTCTTCAACTTTATAAAAATGTCTTTACAAACGTTTATAAAATTATATTCTTGCAAATACTTTTTACACGTATAAGAGGATGGTATTTATGAAAATGGACAACAATCAGTGCTGATATTTTTTTAATGGTATTGAGTTTGTAAATTTACAGAATTGATATATTTTAAAAATTATGTGGATTGTGAAAACATATATACATTGACTTATAAAATTTAATCATAACTTTTTATAAATTCTTTATAGATTGGTATAGATTTTTATGAATTTGGATTACCAAAAGAAGTTTCATTAAAGAGGCAAACTTGTTTTATAGATATAGAAATAGTAATAAAGAAATAATAAAGACAAATAAAAATTATTTTTCTATAATTTTGAACTATATGATTTCAAATTCAAATTTTTATAAAATACGATTTTTCAAAAAAATTGAAATTTTTGTTTTTAAAATTTCGTTATAAAATTCCTTTTTCAACTACTTTAAAAAAGTTATTTTCAAATTTTTAATATTTAGAAATATAATTATATATTCAAAAATGATAAAAAAATAAAATGTAATTATACATTCAAAAATGTAAAGGTGTATAAAATATTAAAATGTAATGAATTATAGTTTTAGATATATAATTTGAATTTACGGTGGAATAGATATTTGATAAGAATTATCACATTGATTTTGAAAATCACACGGTTACATATGATATTTTGAAAATGAAGTCTTATGAGTAAAAATGAATAAAATTCATCTTTTAATAACACTAGATTTAGTTAAAATTAAAGAATCAATAATAAAAAAAAATTTGAATAACAAGAGATTTGAATGGATTTTTAAAATTCGTAAACCACAATAACTATAGATTCTATTAAGATTTTTAAAATTCAATAACTAATAACAATAAAATCTCAAAATTTTCAAAGTTCATGAGAATTCATTTACCAATAATTCTTAAGAGTGAGTAACTAAATCTTTTTTTTTCTTAAGAGTTGTGTCTAGGCTTTTTACCTAAAATACCAGTTGTATGTAGATGAATGACAAGTTGAACAAAAAAAAAGTAGATGAAATGATTTTCTACGTTCATTAGTTAATAACTTAACATATTACTATATGTTTTCTATACTAATAGAACTTGATGTTGGTCTAATCTTATAACTTTATTGATTTTCTTGTTAACAATTTTTGCATTTTCCTATACTAATATTTATTGATGAGAAATATAACTTGATATATTAATATATGTCTTCTATACTTATACAATTTGATGTTGGTCTTATCTTGTATATTTATTGATTTTCTTATATATAATATCCATATATATCTTTTTGTAACTTAAGATCCATATATTTCAATACAAAATCTAGATATTACTAGATATAATGAAAAAGTATCTTTCACAATATTACCTATAGATTTGGTTGAGTTCATAAAACAATAAAGTTAGGGGCAAATTTCAGAATTTAGAGCCTGGACCTCACTTTAAAAACTTCACTTTAAACTACATGTTTTTATAATGCGTATATGGAAGAGTTGTCGTTTTTTTAATATATTAGTATAGTTTGATGTTAGTATAATCTTATCATTTTAAACAATATGTCTTCTATACCAATAGAATTTGATGTTAGTATAATCTTATCATTTATTGATTTTCTTGTTAACAATTTTTGCTTTTTCTAAATTTATACTATGGTTCATCATTTTGTTTGAAGCTTAACACCTAGACTAAATCAATATAAAACGTCTTAAAAACTTTGAAAGAAATAGTAAAAAAGAAACAATTTGTTGTAATCATTACATAGTTAAAGAGCCGAACTCACTCTAATTCCTAACCAATAATTGCATATTAATTAACTAAATGCTGTCTATACTTTTATCCTACTACAAATATTTTTTTAGATATCAGTATTGCAGAAAGGATTGGTTTGAGGAATTCCAGCATGAAAGACATCATATGTTTTAAATTTAAAATAAAAAGGTAATTCCCTCAAAGTTTAAAACTAATTATGGGCTTTATTCTAGTTCAAACATTAATTTATATCCAAAATAAAAGATTTTAAAGAAAAACGACAACGAAAATGATTAGAGATGAGTCCCATTAGCCCAATAAAGTATTTTCCTATAAATTTGATAGTATAATTATTTAGAAAAATAATTTCCTCGCTTAGAGGCATGAACATATCCGCCCACTAAAATTTCCTTCTATTTCTTATGATCTTATTATCTAGGGGTGGACACACATCAAATATTTAGAAATATTTCTGGTCCATTCCGCATGGATAATCAATTTTTGATATGATTCGATCGATTGTTTTTTTTAGATATTCAGTGTTCCTGATATCTGAAAAATCAATATTTTATTATATATCCGATTTAATCTGTAAAAAAATAATAAAAATTTTAAATTTAAAAGTAAAAGTTAATATAAAATAATTATGTTTCATTACATATTTTCTTAAACTACATACTTTAGAAATTTAATAACTAAAAGTTAATTTAGTGAATAAAAACATTATAAAAATTATAAAGAGATGTGCAATTACAATTTAATATATAAAAAATTTATATACATGTATATATGTATATGACATATCAAATCGGATATACGTTTTTAAAACTATAAATATTTGTGATTTTCTACGCCGTTGAAGAATGTTGAATTTTAATATCTGTTTTGATTTGTAAAGTTACAGATATCCATATTTTTTTAGAATGAATCGAAACAAATAACGGGCCGACCCTGACAGGTCCGAGTTGGGTGCTGATTTTGAAAAGCTGTTTAAAATACTATAATTTTCTGGTACATTTTATGTTTGGGTTGCTTTTAGCCTTTCTGGTATTTAAGATTCGAAAAGAGCCCACATTATTCGAACTGGATCCAAAAACTAAAAAATATCGTAAGATTAAAAAAATACTTGAAAATATTCGAATACCTAGGTGATACTCGTTGGTATATTTTAGGTTTAGGTTGGTTTTAACCTTTCCTGTATTTAAGATCCGAAAAGGACCCAAAGTATTTAAACTGGACCCAAAGACTAGAAAATATCGTACAATTCAAAAAATACCAAAAAATATTCAAATACCTAGATAATATCCAAAAGCTTACCTGAAATTTAACTTGAAGACCCGAAATTTTCACTCGAATATCCAAATTATGTTTCTGAAAATATGAATTTTACCCGAAACCTAAATCTATAATCTAACACTCAAACCCAAAACTTAATACGAAAAATACACTGAAATATAATTAATATCTATCCTATTAAAAGTGAAGTACAAATGGAAACTAACCCCTACTTCTTCTCTTATTTACCACAGACTGCCACTGGTTTTAATTCAAGAAATTATCTAGATCAATCACCTCATTTCACACCTAGAGCCCATAATCACCTCATTTAATGCAGAGCCCATGACGTTTTTTACAACATTTTAATGGGTTTTTATTTTGTTTATTTTGTACTTACAAATGGACCTAACTGCCTTTTATCTAACTATATCTAACCATCAAATTAAAGTCACACTCATCATTCACATACACTCAGAACTTATTATATCCATGAAATCGAGTTTAATATATGAACTATTCTGCAAGAAAGTATTGAAGTTTCGTATTGTAATATGGAGTTAGATAATAAAATTATGACAATTTTTTTAAGTGTATTATATACCTGTTTTTATATGTTAATTTTTTCATATAAAATTTTATAAATCATTGTATTTTCTATGAACATGTCTAAGTAATTTACTATTTTTAAAATGGCATCCTTAGTCATAGCTATTTATTTATTTGTATTTTATATATATAAAGAAATTATTTTCATTGTATAGAACTTTCTAATTACATATATATATATATGTTGAGTTTGTTTAGTTTTTTTAATCTTCGTCATAAAATACATGGTTTAACATGAAAAAGAAAATTATAATAAACAGACACGGTAATACGATCAACTATTTAAATAAATCATTTACAATTAACAAAAAAAGAAAAACTAAACACAAAATTTTTCGAGAATGTAAGTTTAACTGAAAATTTATTAGATCTTCTAATTCCACACACTACCACAAACAAACTATATGATTAACAAAAATATGTTTCAACCAAATAACTAATGTACTTCATCATTTACACTTTTAATATTACCAGACAGTATAAAGAAATTTAATATCACAATTACATAACCTAAAAGAATAATATCATAACATTTCAAACCGAAAACGAACACCCGCGCGGACGTGCGGGTCAAGATCTAGTATACAATTATGTTTCGGAGTTTTGATTACCCTATTAGGTCTTGCTTAGGACCCGGACCCAAACGTGTACCCACGGGTCCTGAACAAAAATAGCCAACTGGTTAATTTGCCTTTACCCAGATCTTATCAGAACCTGTTTTTTTGTCGGTTTTGAGTCGATTTTTGGTTCTGATACAATGTCCGTACCTGAAATTTTCAATGTATCAATGATCTGAAAATTTTAAATGTATCAATGATCTGCTCAGCTTTGTCCAGATCATTAACTTTCTGATATGATCTATCTCCATATATGCTCTGCAATCATTTGAATCTTTGATGTTTGAATATCCCGAAAAATCTATATTTTGACTGTATACCCGATCTCATTTATAAAATTAACTAAAATTCAAAATTCAAAAATCAAAAATTCAGTAGTAAATACAAATATTTCAGTACAATTTTTTAACTTTAATAATCAAATAATCAATTTAATGAATAAAACATTATGAAACTTATAAAAATATTTAATAATCATATTATTTATATATATATAATTAGTATACACATGTATATATATATATATATATATATATATATATATATCAGATTATTTTTATAAAATATTGGTATTTAAGATTTTTTAATCTTAAAAATATTAAATATTGGTATTTAAGATTTACCAAAAAAGATTTTTTAATCTTTAACAAATATTAAATACTATTTTTTATTTTGATTTGTAAAATTATGGTTATTCCGATTCTTTAATTGAATAAAAAATAACTGATTGAACAAACTTCACATATATTTTGTCTACCTCTATGTACACGGAAATAAAAAAAAATTTAGGTCATGAGAATATCTTCTTGTCGCATTTTGATATTTGTAAAAGATAGTTTAGAAGTATCACTATTTTATTGAAGGATTCACCAAACCTGTGTTTTAAAAACCGGATCAAACCGGTTCGACTGGCCGGTTGAAGAAACCAAGTTAGGTTCAGTTTAAAACCTCAATTTGAGAAAAAATCGATAAAACCGGCTAAACACGGTAAACCCAATATCAGGGTCAAATTCAAAAACCGGTTCTAAAAAATCCAGATATAATTAATGTTTTTAATTATTTTTAAAATTTAATATTTCATGAATAATGTTTAAATATCATTATTTTATTAGTTGTCTATTTAATTATATTTTCATAAGAAAAAGGCAAAATAATATCTTTTTGGTTCTTATATACTATTCTTATTTTGACATATTCATAAAATTTGGTAGTTTACTTGTAATAATAAATACATACAGTTATTTAAATGGTTGATCATGTAGTTTTATTAATTTTAATTTGCATAGTATTCACTTGTTTAGTTTATATATAGTTAGATTTATGTTTATTATTTAGTCTTTTTAAATTAATAAAAGATAACATATAACATATTACATATATAAAACTACTTTTTAGGTCCAAATAGTTTATAATATTATTTTTTTTAAACTATAAAATCTGATTCGACTGGTTGAACTGTCCAACCAGTCAAACAATAGCTATATAGAATCTGTATTTTATTCGGTTTTCAAAGCATTGGTTCAAACTAACCTCTAAGTGGAGGTGTATCTCATGCATTCATTTTCTCTCTAGATATTTAAATGAGCCAAAACAAAAAAAAACAATGTCCATGTTAGGCATATAGGAAAAAATGATACTTTATTTCGTACATTCCTATTCTTTTCTTTTACCACTCGATCACAAGGTCCCAAATATTTTTTTTCTACTGTCTTATACCTAATGCTATATAATATCCATATATTTCGATACAAATTGTAGATATTACTAGATACAATGAAAAATTATCTTTCACAATACTTTTTTCACTTTATCTATCACAATATTAAATGGACTTTATTCTCATTCACCCTACTAACTCCTAACAAAATTCTATTATGCCCCACTTATAAAAAGTATTTTATTTTTATATATCTTATTAAAACAGAAACATTCTGTTGAACCTAACATTTATTTTGTAAGTTTTTAAATTAAATACATCTTTATACTTTATAGTTAAACATACATTTAATCACTAATGTTCCTTTCTTCTTACTACTATCCATGTTTCCAAACAATATACTTATTTCTTTATACTACTATCAGTGTTTCCAAACCATATACTTATTTCTATATACTACTATCAATGTTTTCAAACAATATATTTTTATACTACCACCAATGTTTCCAAATAATACAATAATTAATCTTATTTATTTTATATCTATCATTTTCTCTTTAAAATTTTGTAGAAACGTCATAATTTCATAAATTGCAAAATAGTGAACTTTAAAATTTCGATTATAAGATTACAAATTATGAAACTATTACAATTTAAATCCAATTAGATTACATATCGGTCATCCATCAGTTTAATCGGTTAGTCTCAGGTTTTAGTGATTTTTTAATATGAATATTTTAAAAACATAAATTGAATTGTTAGATTTCCGAATTAACCGGTATAATCACAATCGGGTTGAATTTAAAAATACTGATTTAAATGAAAAAATATTTTAAATACACACTCTTAAAAAATTACCAAAATATTTGTTAAATTATTAGTGAAATTTTTCATCGTAAAATATCTCGCGCTTCAAAAGCGCGGGTCAAAATCTAGTTTTCTTTTAAATCGAAAACACATCTAAATAATATAACCTCCTTAATGAATCTTCAGAATTACCAACCCAACCACAACACCAACGGGTTATCCACCCAGATCCGACTCAAATGGATCTTTTCATACAATTTAATTAAAAAAATTTTTTTTTATCTTTCATCTCTCCCATCGTCTCGTCATCGTCTTCTTCCTTTTCACTTTTTTTTTTGATTTTGAAAATTTTCTCTGATTTTGAATTCTTTCTCTCGACTCAAATGGATCTTTTCCCAGAACTCTATCAATAATATTCCTTCTCCGATTCACTCCTTCAATCTCATTCACATAGATTGATTCGCTTGTTCCTTTCTCGTTTTAGATCCAATCAGTTTATAGGTTTCTCGACAAAGACCAACCATTGATCTGAGATGGCTGATACCATGAAGCAAATCTTAGCGAAGCCGATCCAACTGTCCGACCAGGTGGGGAAAGCGGTTGATGAGGCTAGTTCGGTCAGACAGCTGGTGAGAAGCTTGCTGGTCTTCTCCGCCAGGTTGCCCGCGCTAGTTCTGATCGATATGAGTGTCCCGCTCACCGTATTATGAAACGGAGGAGATACTGGACAAGGCTTTCTCCTTCTTCGTCCTCAAGTGCCGAGCCAATGGCATCATGAAGCGCGTCTTCACCATCATCTCCACCGCCGCCTTCCACAAGATGTCTGCTCAGTAGGAGAACTCTCAGTGACGTTTCTTGGCTCCTCCTGTGTCTCCGCTCCCGCTGAGGATCACGTTTACCTTGGCTCTTCCCTCGTTTCTCTTTCCCGTGATAACGATCGCTACACTAAGTTTATCATCGAGGAAGGGGCGTAGGATCTGTCTTTACAGAAGGGGAACTGTTGACCTAAAGTTTTCATTTTTATTAATTGTGTTAGTGTTGCTTTGTTGGTTTACTGAGTGATTATTGGTCTTGGTATAAATATTTCTTCACTCGAGCTAAACAAGTGAAGAGAATTGAGATCACCGATCAAAATAGGTAATGCTTGTTACTGTTTTTTCTTGTAATGTGACTAAAGTCAGTGTGTGGTGGTCATGTATGTGTAAGTGTGGTTTAAGTAGTCTTGTTTGTTTCTCAATCGAGCCTGAGGTTATGGAAGCAAGGAAGATTTATTAAACCTATTGCGTTCCCGTTAGCTAGACACATGTGGTGCCATTAGTTGTCTTGAGTTTCAAAAGTGAATACTTTTATCTGCTGTTGTGTCCTCATGAAAATTTAGTCTATTATCTTTTCAAAAAGAGGTTGAAGAAGATGTTCAAAAAGAGACAGAGCTAAAGGAAGGGAAATAGGTTATAGAAGAATCTGAGCAAGCTGAGGAAGTTGAGAAATAAGCTAGAATAAACACAGAGGAAGAGAAAAAGGGTGTATTCTTACCGTGTGCAAGACTTATGTAGGATGCTATGTTTTGTTGATTGTTGGTCTAAAACTCGAAATGCTATCTCTTATGTAAAATGCTCTGTGTTGTATGACTGTCATGCAATAGGTTTGGACCAATAGAGTACAAGACATTCTAAGTCTTAAGAAAACACATTTATACTAATAGGTTTATTAGGTATTACTAAGACGAAAACATTGTCTAACACTTTAAAAAAAAAATCTATGACACATATCTAAAACGTGTAACACATTGTCACTACTTTGTAAAAAAAACCTATGGAACATGTCTAAAAAGTGTTATTAAACAAACATGTTTGAATATTAAAATAATATTAATCTTATTCTTAGTAATACTCAAGCTAGTAGTAATATTTCATTCTTCATAATAATATTTTCGCAAATTACATCATTGTTTAGTAATACAACCTCAAGAAATTAAATTTATTAGTAATACCAATGTATTTAGACAGTTTTAGATTGTATCTAACACATTGGCAGAAATAATCAATATTATGGACAATCATTTAAATTGATGTATCTAACACATTAGATTGTATACGTGAAGAGAAACAATATTATGGACAATCACCTATAATATTGATCATTTAAATTGATGTATCTAACACATTAGATTGTATCTAACACGATTGTATCTAAATTTATTAGTAATACCAATGTATTTGTTTGTTGAGTTCATAAAACAATCAAGTTATGGACAAATTTCAGAATTTAAAGCCTGGTCCTCAATTTAAATGATCAATATTATACATCATTGTACATCTACCTTAGAAACTACATGTTTTTAGAATGCGTACTTGTGTCCTTTTTTATATTGAAATCGGATGAAAACATAAACATCTCCTTTGTTTCCTTACTGCACGTATACTATCGAACATAATGTCTGATTTGGACACTGGAAAGATACACTAGCTTAACTTATCGAAAAAAAAATTGTTTTCCAAATATTTTGTAAATATTCATCTTTCTCGATGAAATAATTTAACAAAATTCAAATACAGATAAGATTCGAACAAAACCCCTATTTAAAAGTAATCTAAAAGAATACAAATTTAGTAAAATATTTTATATGTAGCTTACAAAAAGTTTGAGACGGCTCTGTATGTTGAAATATTAACATGTCATATGGTCTCATAATGCTGTAAAGGGTCCCCAAGCCTTAATAAAGTGACGCCAACTAATAAGCATTTGATTTAACTTGAAACAAATAGTTAATAGAATATTTTTGATCAAAAAAAAGTTAATAGAATACCAAACACTGCTTTAACTACTCAAGACATACAGTTCCCTGAACCTTCTTCTCCTTCAGTTGAAAGCCCATCTTATTGTTCTTTGTTTCAGTTTCTCAGATCTTTATCAGAGATTTTGATTTATTGAAAACTGAATACTGGGGATGATATGGGAAACAACAACGCAACCGCCAATTTAACCGGTAAAACATCAAAGGCATCACCGTTTTTTTAATTATCACATTTCTCACGGTATATTTGTCTATGTAACTGCAGAAGAAGAAAGCCCAAAGCTAGAAACCAATGGAATATCTCCGTTGGGGAATGTTCCCGTGGAGACCACGCAAGATCAGGTGTTTCTTGTAGGTGAAGGCAAAGATGGAGATAAACAGAGGGAGAGCTTCTCTGATGGTGTTACATGTTTTTCTTCACAATATTTTCATTTATATCTATATATAAAATCATTTTGACCAATATATATATTCACACACACATTTTGACCATTTTTGAGTCATTTTTTTTGTTGGAAATATAGGTAAAGAGACTCCTGAAACAGAACCACAAAGCAAGGAATTAGATAAAGATCCACAAGTGACCAACGTTGAAGAAGATATGACTCACAAAGGCTTGGTAATGGAAACCGATGAGCAGCTACATGAAAATACATCAGTTGCAAAAGGTTGGTCTGACTTTTATATCTATTTATCTCTTCTATTTTATCCTTGAATAAACCTTTATGCCTTTCTTTGTATTTGCTTAATTCATGATCAGGTGTTGAACCTCTTTGTGTATCGACAAAAGTGGAAGAGTTATCTATTATTGCAACTCAAAGCGTTGAGAAGAAATTGAATGCTGAAGAGTATGTTAATGAAGATAAGCCCATTGTATGTGATGAGATTGTCTTTGTCTCTCCAGGGTTCAACGAAACTGCTGGAACTGAAGAAAAGCTGGTCATGAATGAGTCTCTAGAAGAAACTTCTCCTGCAGGGAACGGTGTAGAGCTTGATCAAGCGATCTGTATGGAACAAAGAAAAGGGTTTCCTGAAATCCAGCCCCAGGAGATTCTGAATCTGGAAAATCGCGTTACTGATGATGAAGATGAAGGAGAAGGCGACAAGGAGATCTCTAAACGTGGATTACAAGGATCAAACACGACTGAAGAGATCGGTTTTGAAGATTATAAGGAAGAGAGGGTCATGGAGTTAGCAAGAGAAGCAAGTCTGAAACGCATGTCTCGATGCAGATCGCTCCCAGTGAGCAACAGTATTAGAGTTAAGGGAGATTCGCCGGTTAAAGAATTGGTTTCAGAGGTTACGTATCCTTCAAGAAACAAAACGGGTTTCCTTAAAGCCAAAACGTCTGACATACTGCCTGTTTCTTGCCAAACAAGCAAGGAAGTGCAAGAAACTACTGAAGCAATAAATGAAAGCAGCAAAGAAGCTAAACTTGAGATGCGATCTCTCAGCTTTAGTAATGATCTAAGAATCCATGAAAAGAGCGCTGAGCCGACAGAAGAAACTCTATTACTCTCTCAAGATAAGACTGAGACATACAAGGCAACACTCGATAATGTGGAAGACAAAACTGTAATGCTGAAGAGAAGTGAGACTGAGAAAATAAGAGGCTTTGAGTTGTCTCTAGGGTTGTCGATGAACCTAAGTGGAAGATGTGACACAGATGAGAGCTTCAAAGAAACCGAGGGCTCAGGAGATAACTTGGAGGACAAGAAAGCTAACAGGTCTGAGACTCTCTTTGTTTCTTGTGTAGGAAGCAGCAAAGTGCAAGAAGCTACTGAAGTGATAACTGAAAGCAACAAAGAAGATCTACCTGAGACGCGATCTCCTTGCTCTGGAAATGGCCTAAGAACCAAAGAGAGAAGCGGTGAATCGACAGAGCACATTCCATTACTCTGTCAAGACAAGACAGAGACATACGATGCAACAATTGGTGTGGAAAAGAAAACTGTGATGCTGAAGAGAAGTGAGTCTGAGAAAACAAGAGGCTTTGAGTTGTCTCTAGGGCTGTCGATGAAACGTGATGAGAGATCTGAAGCAGATGATAGCCTAAAAGAAAACAAAGACTCAGGAGAAAACTTGCTGGACAAGAAAGCTTCTTGGAGTTCTATGAAAGGCAGAGTCAGAAAAAGGAGCAAATCTTCTCTCTTTGGAACATGCCTCTGCTGCAACACTGCAATGAATTGAACAGATTTTCAGGAAAGAGGATTATTGATTTTGTGATTTGATGGTTTTTTCTAAAATTATATGAGTGGGGAACAAAACAAATGTGTGGATTGGGTTTTCTGTATACTTGAGATGGGTTTTCTGTTTGAGGGGTTGGAAAATGATACTGTTTTATGATATTTCCTTATAATATGAAATTTGGTTTGTTTTATGTTATTTCCTTACCTTATAATTAGTCAAGATCAATTATGGTCATATATTTGTCTCTACTTCTGAAACACTCCGAGAAGGAAAAAAAATGTGTTTCAAAAGTGTAATAAACGAAGTTACATAGATTAAACTGCACCTGTAAGGTTCAACAAGAGACGAAACAAAACTGAAGCTAAAAGCTTCAAAGAATTTCAGAAAATTCGCATTTGTTCAGATGTAGTGAACGCAAAGGAATACAAACTAAAAAGGTAATTAATTAAGGATAGCTTGCTTTGTAAGTCCACAAAATAATAGTAATTAGCCAATGTTGATCATCATCTTGACAAATTCATCATAGTTGACTTGACCATCACCATCCAAATCTGCCTCCTTTATCATTTGTTCAACTTCTTCATCTGTTAACTTTTCCCCTAGATTTATCATTACATGACTGAGCTGCAATAACAAAGCTTTTGAAATTAGTAAATAAATTTGTACATGTCAATAAAAACGGTTAATTAGACCTTGTAGAGTCTCATACTCTTTCAAAGCATTATAATTATAAGTAACACAATTTATTTTTCAGAAAAGAAGCAGCAAGTTTTGGCCTTAGTGTGAGCATTCGGTTTAAAGAGACCTATTATCTGAAGACCAGCCTCCAGTAGATATACCTATTGATGACGTCTCTTAATAATAACAAGGCAGAAGCTAGAATATTAATACTCAGAATATAGCTGCAAGAACTCGGAGCTTTATTAATTTTGATTCAGTCCGATGTGTTTGAGAAAATATACTCGAATTAAAATTATTTGTTAGGCATGACTGCATGAGTCATGCTTTTCAAATAGACAATTAGAAAGCATCTGGCAGTGGTTAATGCTATATAAAAGTAGCGTGAGTAACAAAAAAATTAATTGACCCAGTCGGACTCAAGCCAAGCCAAACCAAATCAAATATATGTTTTAATCTTTTCGTGGAAATTTTTATAACCCAAATGGTTTGGTTTAATTTTATGGCTTAGATCTTTAGACTCAGGTTTTGCTCATGTTTTCTTCTGCAGTGTTTTGTTTATGTATGTTTTCCTTAGTTAAAGGCTTAGTTTCCGTCGGCTTAGTTTCCGGGAAAGGTTCGTCCTTTTGCTGGTTCTGTGTATGGTTTTCAATTCAAGTAATTTGCAGTGTTTAAAAAAAAAAATTTAGTTCGAACCAAACTAAAAAATATTTATTTAATCAGATTAACTAAATATATTAAAAATATTAAGATTTAAAATATTTAACAATCCAATCTGAAAACCTAAACATAATTTTATAAAGTTTACTAATAAAAGAATAGAAGAAACACATTTAAAAATATAATAAAATAATATGAATATCTAACACTATCATCAAAACTAAAAAAACGTATAATATTTATAATAGATTCAGAATAATAATATAAATTTATTGAATCTTTTATATTTTATACTTATCTTTTATAAACTATATTTTCGACAAACTAGAACAAAATTAAAAACAAACTCGGTTAAACTGAACAAATACAAAAAAACAAAATTAAACCGACTATAAACAAAACTGATTTCAAATCAAATCAAACTAAATACAAACCAAAATAAACTAATTTTAGTTAAATTTGATTAAAGTTTTCTTAGATCCTAACAAACCAAACCGAAACCAAATTTAAATCGAAATGGTATTAATAAATTGTATAATAAATTTTAAGTGTACATGCCAAAATGTGCATTTATGACTTTCTACACACTGATGCAACTTCTGAGGATGTGAAGGAAGGTATATACATATATATATATATTTAATTAAACTAGGTGAAACATGTGCCCACCTGTCCAATAAACCAATATCAAACGCATTTTACTCCTAACTTATTTTCCACTGCTGACAAAAAAAAATCTTATTTTCCATTAATTTTTTTTGTTACTCCTCGTTCTTCTCCAAAGATTCACAATGTCAGCTAGCTCTAAGCCTTCACGATCCTCTTTATAAATTGGAAGATTGCCTGGCGCTGTTGTCTGATTTTTGTCATTAATTCAAAATATTTCTAAAGAGTGTTTAGCTGGCTTTATCATCTATCTAGTTAATGCAGAATTAATTAATCAAGTGGGTCAATGAACATAATATATACACATAGTTATAATGCTTAGCCTGGATTTGACAATTTAGCGATATGGAGCATGTACCACCTAAGCAGAGAAACACTTATGACACTGGTTCATGAACCCTAATTAAATTTGACAAAACCCATTAAGGATTTAGTAAACAGAAAATCTAAATAATTGTGGCTCTAAAACATTTATAACAAATAACAACAGAAAATAACAACAGAGTGAAGACCGTACATGCTATTATTGAAGAACGTTGTACAAAACGTAATCCAGTGCATGGAAGTAATTTGTTTATATAATTTTATTAATAAGTCAAGGTTATATCTTACTATATATACGCACTTATATAGAGAGCAAAGAAACATAAAACAACTCAAATTAAAAGGCCCCAAATTAAAACTATAAAATATGAGATTGAAAAAATCACGGACCTCACTGGCAGATATATAACCATTTTGGTCTTTGTCAAAGACTTTGAATACTTCTTTCAGCTCTTCTTCTGCATCATTATCCTATACCATCAAATTACCACAACAAATTAACAAATAGTACCTGTTATAAAATATAATTAGTGTCTTTATTTAGAGTATAAACAATTGGTTCTTCAGTTGTTCAAAAAAAAAAAAAAAAACAATTGGTTCTTCACAAACGAGATTTGTTAATAGAGAAAACGTAAAAGTCTTCTTCCTTATAAGAAATAAGTAAATTGCTTGACCAAAGAAAAATACACAATTAAAAGCATAAAAAGATGATTAAATACTCGTTATAATAAAAAAGATTTGTCAAAGAAGAGAAGAATTTCCAACTATACTCAAGAAATATAAGACAGAGGCATAATTAATGAGACAGCTTCATTTTGACAACAAGACATAAATGATATAAGCAAAAGTCTTTTACTAGATGTAATTAATTGTGAAATACTAGTATATATTTCGTATCAAATTAATTAAGCATGAATGTAATAACATATGGAGAGACCACGAGAGAGGAACCTGAAGTTTGTTGGTCATGAGGTTTAGAAATTCAGCAAATTCAATGGTGGCATTACCGTCGGAGTCGATCTCAGTGATGATATCTTGAAGTTCTTGTTCCGTCGGATTCTGATCCAAAGAACGGATCACTGTTAAAAGTTCTTCTACCGTTATACGACCTGCTACTGGATTCCAAAGCAACAATATATATGTCACCACACATCACTTTTCTTAATTTTATACATATCATCATTTCGAGAAGAAAGAGAGAACCGTCACCGTCTTTGTCGATGAGACAAATAACCTCCTTGAACTCGATAATCTGATCTTTTGTCAGTGCTGTCTCTTCCATTGTTTAAGGGGTCTTGAGAGAGAAGAGAAAAGGGAGAGAGAGCTCAAGGTTTGAAGTAGTTGATGAATCTCTGATTTATTGTCTTTTTGTAGAGTCGTGACAAGAACTTTCTACTTTGGACTCATGGTACTTTTTCAATATGTAAGCCCGCCCTTCTAAAATTATCTATCTTATTAAAACAGGAACATTACAACTTCTTCTAGGTCATTCATTCTTTATATATAATACGTACCATACTCTAACTTTGTATTGATGTATTTCCTTAAATACAGTTCTTCTTTTTGTCCATATTCCATATATGATTTTTACATTTATTACATGTCGATTTAAATAAGATATATACTAAGAATACTAAAAATATTAATCGTTCTATAATTACCCTATACAATTCTTTTTAAATTGATCAGTATACTTTCATTGGCCATATTAATTTTATTAGTACGAATAACATTAGGTAGATAAGTCATAGACACACACATAAAGATATGACTATTTCTTATAACTATGTTGGGCCTAATATACTTTCTAAAACAAATAACACATAGCTTCATATATTGTATAGAATATAGTAATATTGTATAGTATTATATTTATACAATAATACTAAAAACAAACCAAACTGAAATATAATATATATCAAAAATGCTTTGAACCATTACACACAAAATATATTAGACTTCAGAGATCAAATTCATTTTGAAATTACGTAATAATTATTTTTAAAAAATAAATTTCAAAAAAAAATAAGTTTTATATAAAATTTTGTGTTACAATAAAAAGACACAACTCGCGATTGCAAAATGTTATTTTTACATACGAAAGACAGTTTTGATATTGTTCTTTAAACACAAAATTGAATATACAAACTCGATACTACATAAAACTAAATAGTATAGAATACATTTTAAAAATAAAACCCGTGCGGGTGTGCATATGTTTATATAATATATAAATATATTATGTTATACATATTTTCATATAAATAATGTCCCAATGTAAGTTTTATATGATAAATATTGAAAATACAAAATATATAGCACTATATATTTAAAATAATATAGAAAAAATTACTTTACGTTATTAAAAATCAAATTTAGTAATTAAACACATTTCTTATTTAAACACATTAGTACACATTGTTATTTATCAAAATTTTATATTAATACACATTGAGATCATGTATAACATTTAGTAAAAACAAAGATAAAAAAAAATTGACTCCCGCTCGATCGAGCGGGTCATGATCTACTTTTAAGTTAAAAGGGAAGTTTTTTATTCTTGAACTGAAAATTTTAATTCTAGTCACATGACCCAATAGCATATAATAATTGTTGCTGTTCTCGAGCTAAATTTAAATCCTACATAATCGACATTAGTAAAGACATTTTGTATTATTCTAAAACTCGAACCCGTTAACTGTCTAAATGTCCTGTTAACAAGAAAAGCCGTCTAAATGTCCGTCTAGTCTCCAAACTTCAACTCTCATTGTTGGCTCGTCTAAGTTTATTGTATTACACTTCTGTTTCGTTTGAAGTATACATTACCAAAACACACATTACAACGGAGAACCCACGACCAAGATCAATTGGGTAGATGCATAGAGTCTGACTCAGAGATGAATTGTACCTGAGGCTTCAAATGACCATAAAATAGAGCAAATAATATTTTTCTTCATTTGGTTAGATTTCCTATCATATTATTAGTATTCTTTTGTAAATTTCCCAAAAATATAATTATTTTGTAATGGATCTTTGAATAATACATTTCAAATTTCATCAAATACAAAAAACTACTACTGAAAAGGTTGTATATGCAGACGTATATATAATGCGTAGTGGTGTCGACAGCTGTGATGGTTAGATAACTGGTAGACAAAAAGCAATGGAAGTCGTAGACCAAGCCATGCCGTTTTTTATGAAAAATAATTTTCGAATGAGACAAGATTTTTTTTGAACGTCTGGATTGATATTAATCAAAATAGTTTGAAACAAATACAAAGGCAATGCCTTCTACCCCAAGGTAGTGAAAAAATGAAGACAACCCTACTCTAAATAAGAGCCAAATGTTGCTTCAGTGTTGTTCTCTTGCTATTCTATCATGTAGCCAAGAGGGACCTCCCATGGCTAAGTAAGATTGGAATCGACCATCTTGCAAGAAGCTTCGTGCAATGTCACGAGCAATACCATTAGCTGCTACTTTCTCACTGTCGAAAGTGATCAACTGAAACTTCTCTTGTAGCCTCATTATTTGTTGTAGCATACCTCTGTGTCGCGGCCATTTCAGAGGATAATTAATAGCTTCTATAACCTCTGTATAATCTGAGGAGATAGTCACCCTTGAGAATCCCAAGTCACTCAGGCTATTCATGGCAGATATTATGCATTTCAGCTCAGCTATGAAACGATTCGGAGCGTGGACTAAGGCATCTCTAGCGTGGTGAGCCACATTCCCGTACTGGTCCCTTGTGATCCAAGCTATCCCGCTATGAAGGTGTGTATTTCTCCAATTGGCATGAACGTTACACTTGATGACACCATTCTCTGGAGGGAACCATCTTTCACCTTGTTGCAGACTGCTCAATGCCGTTGCCGTTAAGTTGGGGAGAGTATTTAGTTGAAACCATTGATCCACCTCTTCTTTCATGTCTCCAATGAGTTTCATCCTTGATATTTGCGTGTCAGCATATAGAATGGAGTTCCTGTTTTTCCAAATCAGCCACATCACCCAAGGAATTAAACGAACAAGAGCTTGCGCTTTACTCTTGTCTTCCATTAGGTTCAGGACGACTGTAATGTTCTCTTCAAGGGTTTGCTGAGAAGCTGTTGCGTGTAGAGGTAGTCCGATGTCAGCCCAAATACTGATGGCTTCTGAACAATGAAACAGGACATGATTTATAGTTTCCTGACCATTATTGCAAAGTTTACATCTAGTTTCCACCTCTAAGCCTCTGGAAGACAAGCGATCAGCCACCGCTAAAGCCCCTGAAACCGCTCTCCACAGAAACATACGGATCTTAGGAAGTGTCGGGATTTTCCATATCCTTTTCTTAATGTCATTACGACTTTGTTCCTCAGGTGAAACTGGACCAGATGATGCAGCTTTAGCCGAAGCAAGTAGTTCATAGCCACCCTTAACAGAATAGGCTCCATGTCTTGAAAATGCCCATATAAAGCAGTCAGCATCTGTGCTCGGCATCATTTGTCTGATCCGCAAGACTTCATTAGGTGGAAAAAGCTCTGTTAAGACGTCATCATTCCACTCCCCTGAGTTTGTAAGTAAAGATGAGACCTTTAGGTTGACATCTATGAGTATTTGACGATTAACAGGTCGCCTTGGAACCTCATCCATGATCCATTTCTCACCCCAAACTGATGTCGATCTCCCATTGCCAATGGACTTAACTAACCCCTTTATCAGCAACTCTCTCCCAAATAGGATGCTTCGCCAGGCATATGAGGGGCGGTATCCCTTACCACACTCCAGAAACTCTGTGTTGGCGTAGTACCTTCCTTTATATATTTGTGCTAGTAAGCTTTGCGGTTCATTGAGTAGCTTCCAAGCTTGTTTCGCCAATAAGGCCTGATTAAAATCCTCAATATCCCTAAAACCTAAGCCACCAAGGTCCTTAGGTAAGCACAATTTTGGCCAGGAAACCCAATGAATCTTCCTCTTGTCTCCACTTTCATTCCACCAGAAGGCAGACATAGCGCTCATGATCTTTTGGCAGTGATGTTTAGTTAACCTAAAGCAGGACATGGCATAGACAGGTAGGGCCATAGCAACCGACCTGAGGAGCACCTCTTTTCCCCCTAAAGAAAGCATTTTAGCGTACCATCCACTGAACCTTTTGCCAAGCTTCTCGCCAATGAAAGCTAGTAGTTTCTGTTTCGAGCCGCTGAAACACTCGGGAAGTCCTAGATATGTCCCTGCTCCACCCTCATTCTCTATCTCTAGCAGCTCTGCTATCAGTCGTCTCATCGTAGGGTCAATATCAGCTCCAAAAGTGACAGACGACTTCTGAAAATTAATTACCTGACCTGATGCTTTACCGTATAACTCCAAGCAATGTAGGAAGTTTGAGCATTCTTTTAATGTAGCTTTGCAAAGGAACAAACTGTCATCTGCGAACAACAGATGTTGTATGGCAGGACAGTGTTTTGTTAACTTCATGCCCGTGATGTTTCCTTCCAACTCAGCTCTGTTCATAACATGAACCAATGCCTCTGCGCATAGTATAAAGAGAAAAGGAGAGAGTGGGTCTCCTTGGCGAATGCCCCTTTCAGGTGTGATCTTCCCATACGTTTGGCCATTCAGAAGCACGGTATAAGTAACTGATCTTATACACATCATGACCCAATGAATCCATTTACTATCAAAACCCATCTTCTGGAATAAGACTTCCAAAAAGTCCCACTCAACTCTATCATACGCCTTTGACATGTCAGTCTTGATAGCAATGTACTCTCCTTTACAGTAAGCAAAGCTGAGTATAGTTCCAATCTTGTGGTATGGCCCCTTCCAAGAAGAAGCTCTTCACCTCTTCAACTATCTTAGGACCGGTAATGTCCCAGAATTTCTGAAAGAAATGGCCCGTCATTCCATCAGCGCCTGGTGAACTATCACTCTTGATAACCTTCACCGCCATTTTTATCTCTGCATCCGTCACAGACTTTATCAGACATTGATTCATTGTTGACGTCACTCGGGGAGAGAAACCTCGAAGGAGCTCAGCAGCATCAGTAGGATTTGACGAAGAAAACAACTCAGTGAAGTATTGTATCGCTATATCACCTTTGGCCTCCTCTGACGTGTGTTCCACTCCATGAGAATCAGTCAGAGATGGAATGTTGTTCTTCATTTTGCGTGTTTTAGTCCAGCCATGAAAAAGCTTAGTGTTTTTGTCACCGGCTTGCAACCAATTGTTCTTGCTTTTACGCCTCCAAAACTCTTCTTCCTCTTGGAACAGTTTAGCAAGTTCCAACTTTAAGTGTATCATTCTTGGCATAGACGGCATTGTCTTTCTTTCTTCTTCCTCTAGCTCAGTTCGAAGTTTAGCTATCATCTTCTTAGAGTTACTGATCTCATTCCGTTTCCATTTAGAAATCAGTTTCCTACAAGAAGCAATGCGCTCTGATACAGTACCAGAAACTCTCCCTTGAACATTGTTCCACCCCTTTCGAACCAACTCAACCACTTCAGGTTTATTACTCCATCGTTTGTCGTAAACAAATCTCCCCATATGTCTCGTGCTTGAGCCTGCAACACTTGTCAATATGGGTCTGTGATCTGAGCCCAGGCGCTCAAGATATTGCGTGTGAGACCGTGGGAATAAACGGAACCACTCTGAGTTCCCAAAAGCTCTGTCAAGGCGACATTGAATCCACACCTTTTCTTTGACTCCATTTGATATAATTTCTCTTGCTCCAACCCATGAGAATTTATCACCAGAGCTCGGTACCTCCTTAATCTGACAGTCTCGAGCCATAGACCGAAAAGGATAGAAGGAGGATTCTTCTCTTACTGGACCACCACTCTTCTCAGATGAGTTCATCATTTCATTAAAATCACCAACGAGACACCATCCCTCGTTTCTGTTAAGACCAATAGTCTTAAGATTGTCCCATACAATCTGTCTTTGCTGTCTAACAGGATCTCCATATACAAAGGATATGAAATATACCAAGTCTCTTTGTTTCACTCGAACATCAATGATTCTGTCGCTTGCAGACAGTATCTCCACTTCATGTGAGTCTCTCCAAAACAAAGCTAAGCCTCCACTAAGACCCACTGGATTCACCATAAAGTTGTGGTCATAACCCAACGATCTTTTAAAACCTCCAACGTGATCACTAGAGTTTTTAGTCTCTAGGAGAAACAAGAAATCTGGAAGATGCTCACGACACATCTCCTCTAGATGTCGAACTGTCAGGACGCTCCTCAAACCCCGACAGTTCCAACTGAGTGTCGTCATTGAGGGTCGGATGGTTTCTGGTGAACCATCGAACCATCACAGTGTTTTGACATCTTGGACGAAACCTCCATCCCTTCTCTTGCCTTCCTCTTCACACTACTGTCACCTTCATCTTGAACAAACACATTTTGTTCTGATGTAGAGGGCTTCCTACCACCTTGGGAGTTTGGTTTAAACCGCTTCCACGACGCTCCAGGTCGTTTGGATGCTCTGTTTTTGCCACTTCCTCCTGATACTGACTGATCATCACGACCCATTGTGAACGCCACTCCTGCGTTTATCCGCAAATTATCTCCCGAGCCTTCAGCAACTGTTTGAGGCTTTGACTGTGGCTCAATGTGAGCAGTCATTGCCAATGAGAGCTTCTCCAGCTGTCTGCCAGTTAACGAGAGACCATCCTTTGGAGCTATAGCTTCAGCACCCCTTAGCTCCTCTGTAGGCATCATTTGCTGACTCTGTTCTGTTTCCTCTGTTTGTGCTGAACGAAAATCAAAGACCCTTCCCACATTTTTGTTCTGCACACCAGAAATTATGGGATGATCCTCTAAGCGAAGATACGAGCTCTGGGCTCCTGGGTTTGTAGAGAGATCCCGGAGAGCTTTCACCATCTTTGCTTCTCTTAGGCGTCTTTCTTCTGGATCAGTGCAATTCATGTAGTACTGCATCTCCTCAAACACCTCTGGAGCCACCAAGGATTTAGGAGGAAACCCCGGGGGTGCCGTAGGTGCCAAGAGAGGCATGATAGCCTCTACTAGATCAGGATGATGCTGACGGTGTATCACTGGTGCTAAAGCGACACTTTTTCCTTTGTCAGTAGCCGAACCTCCATTCTGTTTCTGAGCTTTGAGAACAGGGCATCTCTGTTTCTCATGTGAGAGTCTAAAGCAATGAAAGCACTTCTTCCTCACTCTTTCATACTCCACCTTCACAACTGTGCTTCTTCCACCAGGAAGTTGCATCACTTTAGTGTCTCTCACCGGTTGCTGAAGATCCAGAATCACTCGCACGCGTACATACTCTTGCAAGTGTGGTTTGGTCGGGTCGAACTCAATATCTTTGACATGACCAATTGGGTTAGAGACTGCCCTAATGGTTTTCAAGGTGAGATAGTTCACTGGAAGCTGTGAGAGTCGGATCCATACAGAGGCTTTTTGTAGATAATCATGAGGAGGGAATTCCACCCATCTATCCATCACCATTCCCCAATCTTCAGACGTCCAGAATCCTTGATTCAACACTGTGTTAAGGTCTGTTTCCAGATCAAAGATGAACTGGAAACTCTCGTTGGATAATGCTATTCCTCTCACCCGATCATAGATTCTCCAAATCTTCGGCATAGTTCGGAGCATACGAGCCATGTTCTGACATTCTGGGTTCAAGAGCCTTCCTATCAGGCTCTTTTCGTTACGAACCGCCGCACTGTAGTCTTCATCGTCCGTCAAAATCACCGGTAGATCTTCCTCTAAGGACATTGCTTGCATCACTTCTTCCAGACCTCCGTCCATTAAGAGCAAAAACAGAGGAGTACGTAGCCAGAAGTACTTGTTTGCGGTTGCTGTAGCGTAATGAGAGTTTGACGGCTGATGAGAAAACCCTACAAAAACACCTTGCTTGCTTGAAGATTTGAATGCAAAAGAGGATTTTAACGAGATTCGCGTGATATCATGGGCTGAGATTTGGAAAATTTCCAAAAAAATCTGTTTCGCGGCAAGGAAAAGATCCTTCCGATGGTTATCTCCATCCTGATTGGTCAAGAGGGACCCTCTGACTCTGGATGAGTATTTTTTTGTGAGAGAAAAATTAGAGAGAAAAATCGCCATCCTGAGTATGAGACAAGATTTCAGTTTTCAAAATTAGTCCCTTTATCAGAAAAGAAAATCTCAGAAATTTAGTTGTAAAGTAAACAAATTATTATTTTTAGCATAGAGTAAAATATTAAATGACATATTCATTTCTGGAGACGACATTATAAAATTGAACATTAACGTTTATGCAAAAAGTGTTTTACAAGTATATTGGTATAAGCCACAATCTGCTTTTAGTTGCAAAAATTATTGTTTGAAAATGTTATTGTTTTAAAACAATATTAGATTTTGACCCGCATTTCGAAAACGCGAATATTATTTTTCACTTTTATGAAATATATTATTTGTTTGTA
Source organism: Raphanus sativus (assembly GCF_000801105.2). Taxonomy (NCBI): domain Eukaryota; kingdom Viridiplantae; phylum Streptophyta; class Magnoliopsida; order Brassicales; family Brassicaceae; genus Raphanus; species Raphanus sativus. The sequence continues at coordinate 14,970,049 of NC_079518.1, forward strand.
ACTATTGAATGTATTTATTTTAGTAAAACTTCTTTTATAATAAATTCGACACATAGAGTGTCTGTGGTAAACCATGTGAGCGCGGGTATTATTTTTCATTTTTATGAAATATATTATTTGTTTGTAATTATTGAATTTATTAATTTTAGTATAACTTTTTTATAATAAATTCGACACATTGAGTGTCTCTCGTAAACTATGTGTTTCTCTAGTTTTGTTTTATTCTCTCTCCAATCAACATATTTATTTGACTTGTTGTTAAAATAAATGATTTTAGAACGCAATTGTACAATACTCTTACATTGATATTTTGTTTAATCAATGTGACAGATTTCTATATTAATTAAATATTTACATTGTAATTTAAATTTGTATCCAAATCAACATATTTGTGTAGTTTGTTGTTAAAAGAAATGATTTTGAATCCAAATGTACAATACTTTATATTGATTTTTTTTTTCAATTCATATAAATTTTTTAAATATATTTATTTCAACTGAACCAACTAATATTTTGTTAAATTGGCCCCTGAAATATATTTTTATACATCGATATTTATTTTTCATAATTCGTGTTATATATTTTAGATGTATCATAATATAACTAACTATATTCAAAAGACTTGGACCGAATCATGATATATGGCTTTTTTTTACAAATATCCGAATCCGTTTTAGATACATTGGTTATTTAGATATTTTTAGGTTTCTATACATCAGAACTGAATTCATCCAGATCCAGAATGACCCAACTCAAAATCCATAAATAAGTTTATAATATTCAAGCGGAACTTGGTTTCAAAACAAAGAAAAACGATATCTGAAAGGAACAACATATATCTAAATGGACAAATAATGTTCATGTCTAATTGATTTTATAAATTAATAAAAAAACTCTTTTTATGCGTTTGAAAAAATTAAGTGAAATAGAAAGAGTTTTTTTTATACATCAATATTTGTTTTTCATAATTAGTGTTATATATTTTAGATGTATCATAATATAACTAACGATATTCATAAGACATGGACCGAATCAGGTTATATGGCTATTTGTTTTTACAAATATCTGAATCTTTTTTAGATACATTGGTTATTTAGATATTTTTAGGTTTCTATACATCAAAACCAAATTCATCCAGATCCAGAATGACCCGACTCAAAATCTACACATAAGTTTATAATATGAGCAGTGCTTGGTTTCAAAAAAAACCCCCGAAAGGAACAACATGTACCTAAATGGACAAATAATGTTTATGTCTAACTAATTTTATAAATTAATAAAAACATATTTCTATGTGTTTGGCTAAATTAAGTGAAATAGAAAGAGTTTTTTTATCAAGTAAAATAATTATATGAAGTGAAAAATTAAGTGGCAATAAATATAGCACATTTAATTATTTTAATTTAAGTTATTATTTTATTCACAAAAACATATATTTGAAGTATGTTTTTGGATACGTAATTTTTCCACCGATTGAAACTAAAATCGATAAAACCATATTTCTTGAGCTAGTTATGTTTTTTTTGTGAGTTGTAAATGGATGTTAGGTACCTCTAGAGTCGATATATATACCGAGGTGAATAATCGATTATAAGGAGTCATTGTGAGCCAATTATAATCCACGAATATCTCAACTGTAAATGTTTTTGGGATATCATATCTTTTGAAAATATTTTGGATTGTAATCGAAAGTTTGTCATATCTGTTTGCTCTGATTTAGGTAACTAATTATGGAGACATTTGATGGTTTTAACAAAGATTGGGAAGCAATATAAGAGAGTTTTGAGATATTTAGCTTGCAGGAATAAAAAAACGTGGAAATGAAGGTCTAGTTTAAAAAATTAAGGTAATAATATATTGTATTGATTGCAACCGAGAATCTAGCAATTCCTTCCGTCAGCCAACTTATTAAAAATTCTATATAAGATATTTTCATGAATTAAGCAATATTCTGTTACTTTAATTCTTGGGAAAATTGCTAAAACCAACCCAAATATTGATTGCAACCCTAAAAGTAAACCCCATATTCAATCAATTGCAAACCCAACCTAAAGTAGTGTTAAAACTACTATTTAGCCCTTGTGACCAAACAAAAAAACATAAAGTCATTTTACTATTCTGTCCTTCGTAAGTCTACACATAACAAACATAGTCTACATATCCGTAGACGTCGTACACAGTCTACACTGTTGACTTAATTTGTAGTCTACATTTTAATTTGATCTAGTTAATTACGTTTAAAAATATATAAAATTATTTTTTGTGAAATTATTAATTAATCATCAATTTAAAGGTTAATATAAAGTTTATAAACTAAATTTGTATATAAGTGAACAACTAAAAAGAATATATGTTGATTTGGTAACCATGTGAGACAATGTTTATGATTTAGTAACAAAAGGTCACATAACATGTTATATCTTTAAAGGTTAGATCTTTAGGGTTAGATTTAGATTGATTTTTCTTTTGTTTAAATTAACATATTATTACTGAGTAGTTTATATTTTGTAAATTTGATATTTGATACAATAAAATTGAGACTCTTTTGATTATCAAATAAACATTTAGGGTTGAGTTTTGTGGTTTAGGGTTTCGTAGACTTACAAATCAGTCTACTTTGGTGAGTGTAAACTATCTTTAAGTTCTATTCTCATCGAATTTAACCTAACCCGATTTAACCAAGTAAATTCAAACCTAATCCAATTTAAATTAAGCCTTTACATTTAGGGTTTTGAGTTTGTGGTTTAGGGTTTCGTAGACTTACAAATCAATCTACTTTAGTGAGCGTAGACTATCTTTAAAGTTTATTCTCATCGAATTTAACATAACCGGATTTAACCAAGTAAATTCTAACCTATTCAATTTAAACCAAGCCTTAAAATTTAGGGTTTGAATTTTGTGGTTTAGGGTTTCGTAGACCTACAATAAAGTCTTTATATCTGGAGACGTATTTTTCAGTTTGCATTTTTAAATTTTGTTTACAAAATATCATTATTTTTAAATTAAGTGAGTTCCTTAAGAATAAAAATGTAAAATCATATACTATAACTATTAAAAATAAAGAAAAAAATTTAATAAATCATATATTAAAATTATCAAAAATAAAGAAAAAATAAATAATGAAATTATTATAGTAAACTTTCTAAAAGGTCTACTAAGTTATACTCTAAGAATTTTAATTTAAGTAGACTTCAAAAGAAGTCTACAGTGTCGTAAATTTTAACCTAGTTTCATTTTTGTCTTCCTATATAAATGAAATTTACACAACCTCTCTCCAAAATGGCTGCATATTTCACTTCTCTCTATAACTCTCTCCCTTCTCTCTAAAATTCTCTCCCTTCTCTCTAAAATTCTCTCACTTCTCTCATATCTTTCTCATTATATTATCTTGTTATATTAGGTATTATGATTCATGGTTTCATATTATCCTTTACAAATGTAAGTTTTAGATCTATAGATTTTAAATATGTACTTTTATCTTATTTATTTCTCACAATATTATTTTTTTGTAGGTATTATTATATATGTTTTTCATCTTCTCCTCTAAAAATGTAAGTGTTAGATCTATAGATTTTAAATGTATAATTTTATGTTATTTCTTTCTCACAACTCTTTTTTTTGTAGGTATTATCATTCATGATTTTCATCTTCTCCTCTAAAAATGTAAGTTTTAGATCTATAGATTTTAAATGTGTATTTATATGTTATATTCAAATAAAATTATAGATCAATCTCTGTGAATTTAATTTGCTACTATTTTATCTTATAAATTCTATTTTGAAGTATTTCCAGATTTAAACTAGAATTACATTTAAAATGTAACATTTTTCCAGATCTGAAAAATATCAGATAGTGTAGACTTCTAATGAAGTTTGCTTATAAGCTAAGGCTATAGACTTCATATTAAACCACAAGATTTTTAGTAGACTTCATCTACAAAAAAAATATGAATAATTTTTCCTATGTTCTTTAAATAATTTTATCTAATTTTGCAGATATTTTCTCCATGGTTGTTATCTCCTCCTCCCAAAAATGTAAGATTTACATCTATAGATTTTAAATATGTTCTTTATACTTATATTAAAGAAAATTACATATTAAAACTATATGTCTTTAATTTATTACTATTTTTCTTATAAAATATATTTTCTAAAGTTTTTTTGATTTAAACTTATTTCATATTTTTAATGTATATATTTTTCATACTTCCAGAACAAAAAAGTATTTCAAATTTTCTTAATGTACACTAATAGATCTGAAAATTTTCCGCTAGTGTAGACTTCAACTAAAGTCTACTAAACCATAAACTTTAAGTAGACTTAATAAAAAGTCTACTAAATTATGATTTATATTTATTCTTATGTTTTCTCATAACTTTATCTTATTTTGCAGGTACTCTTTCCAAGACTTTATTTGAAGCATCAAGATTATGAAAAATCAAACACACTAAAAACATATTTTTAATAAAATGATTTGTAATAATTTTTGTAATAAATATTCATTTGTAAATAATTGTTTGATGCATAATTTATAAATAGTGTATTAATTTTAAGTTGTGTTTCACTTGTATGATATTATTAATTTTTGTTAGCTGTCATTTTTTACATAAGATATTCTAATCAACCAAACAATTAAAACTGATGTAGTAGGCTTTGTGTATCAGACTTGTGGCTGTAACAGACTATGTAATTTATTGCATGCAGCAGACTTCTGTGAAAGTCTTCTATAAAAGAAGACTAATACTTAAGTGCTGCTAGTAGACTACTATCATGCAGCTTCTCCTTTGTATCAGTATCAGATATTATCAGTATTACTCTTGTTTTCGAAATATTCATCCACAAATTCAACAAAAATACAGTAGACTAACCAAGAAGTCTATGTTAAAAGAAGATTAAAAACGTAAGTCTGGTCGGCCGAAATCAGTCAATGCAATAAACATGTCAAAAGACCTATAAACTCAACATTCATCACATAAGACATCATCCAAAGCAACAATACAACTCATAAGTTCAACACTGACTAAAGACCCACAAATCAAACATAAGTTCAACACATATAGACAACATCCAAAGCAACAATACAAGTCATAACTCGTCGTCACCTTCAGCTTCTAGTTGACACTGGCTTGATACACAAAGGCATACAATATGGGTCTTACATAATTCGATAAAGTTTTGTACTTGTCTATCACTCGTGACATGCATAGGATAGTATCCGGATCCATTTTCTCTAAAAGACGTCTTGTAAGGAACATGTCAGCTCCACC